>NW_007778043.1:2405-3323 GCF_000696425.1 Galeopterus variegatus
AAAAAAAAAATAAGGGAACTTCCCCCGAGTTCTGCTTTAAAATATATATTCAGGACATGCATTACAAATAAAAATAACCCATTCTTTTTATGAAAGTTCTCTCTCAAACACACCAATAAAAAAAACTTAACTGGTAACCACAACTTCAAGCCAATAACAAATCCTGGACAACAGGTTCATTTTGGATTTCGTTTTCTTTTTTTCCTTTTTGTGTTAAGCATCTTAATAAAGAAAGTGAAAGTAATGACTACCCTAAGCTACTCAAACTTCCTAACATTCTATGCTAAAACGATTTTTTAATATTATCAGCTTTTAAACATTGAATGAAATTAGTGTTGAGATGTGCAATTTGAGGTGAACAGAAAGAAATCAAAAGAATATCCTTCCCACTGTTAATAACTAGCCATGCTTGTTAGTACAGAAAGAAAAAGAAAAGCTATGCTGTGAAGACACTAATCATTACCACCATCTGATTATTCAGAGACAGAGTAATTAAGCAGGCATCAAAAATATTTTTAATTGGTTTTGAATTCATTTCGGTATAGTTAATGACCTTAAAAGTGATAGCCAGCAATTTTGTTACACTATTTTAAAGGAAAACTTTCACAATGTTTGTGTCTTTAATTTTGCCATTACTCTCTCAAACATGCCAATAAAAATAATTTTAATTTATTAAAACAGTTTAATTAATTTCAGAGATGTTTTTGTTCTCTAGCTCTACTTACAGTAATAAAAATGGCATATTAAAGCACTACTTAAATTTTAGTATACTAAGTATACTTAATAAGTCTGAATTTAGAAGAGAATAAGCAATTACTCTTCAAATGCTATGATTCAAGGACTAACATCCTAAAGCAAAAATAAACACGAAATAGCATGGTTTCAATTGCTGTCTATCACTGGTAAAAAAAAAAAAAA
>NW_007778044.1:0-843 GCF_000696425.1 Galeopterus variegatus
AGGTGTTAATCTACACGTTTTACACATTCTAATTCATTAATTTTTACAATAACCTTATGAATTAGGCATTATCATCCTCATTTTACACATAAAGAAACTGAGGCGCAGAGAAGTTAAAGAATTTGCCCAAGGTCACAAAGCAACCTGGTAAGTAGCAGAGCCAGGATTCAAATCTACACAATGTGGATCCAGCCCGAGCTCTTAACTACAATGCTATGCTACTTTTCTGTAATTAACTACAGTGTTGGGTTAGGACTCAGAGAGACCCTTCAAACCCATTGTACAGATGGGGTCACAGACCCCTCACATGCCAGACCAGGTCACCAGACCCCCCACATGGCTGGCTGGGTCACCATAACCCCACATATAGGTCCATGAGCTAGGTAATTGGGAAAGATCCTGGGAGCCACTGGCAGACAACACGAGCTCAGTCCTCAGCTTCCTCAGCAGCAGCTTACAGCAGCCTTCAGTAGATCCACCAGCAGCAATAGCAGCTTACAGCAACAGCCTCCAGCAGCAGCAGCAGCCTCCCTGTGGCCCACCCTGGGGGTGGGGGGACACCATGGATCAGAGCCACTCGTCCTTTACAGTTAAGTCGGATAACCCAGGACAACTGGGTGCGAGTCAGATAACCCATGAACACGTGGGTGCACATGCATAGTTACAGCAAATGCTTGGCAAGATTCTGAACATCTGAGGGGCCCTGACCATTTTCCTGTATTTTCCCTAAATAAGGTTATGAACCTCAGTTTACAAAATAAATTCCCAAGTATAAAGCACCACTTACTGTTTTACATTTCTAGGGTGGCACATAAGATTCCACCTGAAAAACGGTTTCCAATG
>NW_007778044.1:2700-3323 GCF_000696425.1 Galeopterus variegatus
TGCCATTGAGCATTTCCCCTAACACCTGCCTCTCACTAACACTCACCCCTGGTCTCCCATTGAGGAAGCACACTTCCTGACTGCTGTGTGTCAGGCACCATGCCAGGTCCTGGAGAGGAAGCAATAAACAAGAAAATCTATGTCTAGTGGAGGACAGCCACAAGGCAGGTGATCTGGAGAGTGGGAACACACCAGGTTAGGGGAAGGGCAAGGTGCTAGGGGAGACAGGAAGGTAGACTTAGACTCCTTGGACAGTGAAGGGCTGCTCTTCCCCGTCTACAAGATGGTCTCCTAGAAAGTAGCCCAGAGGTCTCACATAATGTAGCTCTTACCTGTAAATGGTTCTAAATCCTTCAAACCCTGTCACAGTCACAATGAGTGACTCAGGTCACTTATCCTGGTCACTATCTACAAATCACACTCCAGGTTGTTAATGCTCCAAATAAAAGGAACTGTTAGGAAGTGAAGGAAGCACTCAAGTTCCAAGATGATGGTGTGATGGTTCCTGTAACTTTGACTCTGTTCTCCAGAAGTGCTACCAAGCCTATATTAATCTCCTTAAATGCCATATCCAACTGTTGGTTCATATGAAGCTGTGGCTGGAAGGAGAAAAAACAAACCAT
>NW_007778045.1:0-663 GCF_000696425.1 Galeopterus variegatus
GCCTCCCTCATAAAATATTAGTAAATCAAATCCAACAATGTATAAAGAGAATTATACACCAGCCAAGAAAGATATATCTCGGGTGGGCAAGTCTGGTTCAACATTTGAAAATCAAATAATGTAACACATCACAGCTAAAGAAGAAAAATTCCATTTTTATATCAATAGCTGTAGAAAAAGCCTCTGACAAAATCTAACACTAATTTTGATAAAAACTCTCAGTAAACTGAAAATAAAAAGTAACTTCAACTTGATAAAGAATATATGCAAAAATCTACAGCTAATTTTACACTTAATAGCAAGAAAAGCAAAGCTTTCCCACTAAGATCAGGAAGAAGGCAAAGGTGTCCCCTCTCACTGTTCCTTTTTAACTTCATACTGGAAGTCCTAGCAAATGAAGTAAGACAAGCTAATGGTATAAAATCATACAGTTTGGGAAGGAAGGAAAAAGACTGTGTTTTGTTTATAGATAGCATAATCATTTGCAAAGAAAATCTGAAAGAATTGACAAAACAAATATCCAGAAACTAATAAGGGGTTATAGTACAATTGCAGGATGCAAGGTTAATATCAAAAAAGTCTATTGCTTCTCTACATATCAGCAATGAACAAGTGGAATTTAAGGCTAAAAACACAATACCGTTTATATTAACACCTCCAAAA
>NW_007778045.1:1663-3323 GCF_000696425.1 Galeopterus variegatus
GAATAGTAACAAACTGATTCTAAAGTTCACGTGGGGAGAAAAAAGACCCTAAATAGCCAACACACTGTGGCCAGACCACCTTGATCGTGACCAATCTCATCTAAATAACCAACACAATACTGAAGGAAAAAAAAAAAAGTTGGAGGACCTACGCCACTTGACCTCAATACATACTGTGAATCTACAGTGATCAAGACAGTGTGTTACTGGCAAAATAATGCATAAAGAGATCTGTAGAACAGAAGAGAGAGCCCAGAAATAGATCTACTTAAATATGGTGAACTGATCTTTGACAAAGGGGCAAAGGCAATACTATAAAGATGGGATGGTCTTTTCAACAAATGGTGCTTAACAACTAGTCATTCACATACAAAAAAAGACTGTAGACACAAAACTTACACCCTTCACAAAAATTAACTCAAAATGAAAAAGAAAAAGAATATAGACACAGATCTCACACACTTCACAAAAGTTAACTCAAAATGGAGCACAGACTTAAATGTAAAACACAAAAATATAAAACTCTCAGAATATAATATGGGAGAAAATATAGATGACCTTGAATTTGGTGATGACTTTTTTGAACACAAAAAGCACAATGCATGAGAAATTGAATTGATAAGCTGAACTTCATTAAAATTACATATTTATTCTCCATGAGAGACACTATCCATGAAATGAAAAGACAAGCCACAGATTGGGAGACAATATTTGCAAACTACCTATCCAATAAAGCACTGCTATGTTCTTAATGCTTGTGTCCCTTAATGCTTTTCCCACACAAAAACCTGCACACAAATGTTTACAGCAGCTTTATTCATGATTTCTAAAATGTGAAAGCAACCAAGATATCCAACAATAGGTGGAAGGATAAATAAACAGTGGTACATCCAGACAAGGAAATATTATTCAGTGCTAAATACACATGAGCTATCAAGCCATGAGGAGACACGGAAGAAACATAAATACATATTCCTATGTGAAAGAGGTTGATTTGAAAAGGATACATATTATGTGCATATGATCCAACTATATGACATTCTGGAAAAGATAAAATTGTGGAGGCATTAAAAGATGAGTGGTTACTAGGGGTAAAAAGGCATGAATTGCTGAAGGAATAAATAGATAGAACGCAGGGGATTTCTTTTTAGGTCAGTGAAACTACTCTGTATGATAATATAATGGTGAATACTTGTCATTATACATTAGTCAGAACCCACCCAAGTACAACACCAAGAGTGAAGCATAATGTAAACTGTGGACTTGGGGTGATAATGATGTCATAGTATAGGCTCATTGATTGTAACAAATGTATCAGTCTGGTGGAAGATATTGATGCGGGTGGCTAAGCACGTGCAAGGGATAAATGTAAAATGTCTGTACATTCTTCTTACTTTTGCTGTAAACCTAAATCTGCCCTAAAAAAATAAAGTTTGTTTTTCAAAATTAAACACACAATGGGATGTCACTACACACCTATCATAATGGTTAACATGAGGAGTTGGTTAAAATAAAGACAGCACCAAATTCTGGTAAGAAGGTGAAGAAACTGGATTACTTATATAATGAGGGCTGGAGTGTAACATGGTTTAGCCACATTGGAAAATAGCTTGGCAGGTGTAAATTCTTTATGACTTCACATACAATATTTTTTTTATCT
>NW_007778046.1:0-3323 GCF_000696425.1 Galeopterus variegatus
TAGTGCGCACCAACCAGAGAGGCCCCCCGGAGAGGCCCGAGAGCTGCAGCAACCATGTGCCCGGAGGCACCTGCCTGGGAACAGGTAGGCACTGCTGCTGGACTCCCAGCCCTGTCCAATCACCATGGCCCAGAGAGGCCCAAACCTTCCACCCACATGCAGCCATGCCAAACTGGCAATCCCGGCAGGATCATAGCTGGACAATAGTGTCTGACGAGTGGGCCGTGAAATACTTTACCACAATGACTATACACCAAAGGAAAGATACCAGAAATATGAAAACATCAAGAAAGTACACCACCAAAGGGTAATAATTCTCAAGCTCGGGCCGGCCCAGTGGCGCACTGGATAGTGCGCTGCTTAGGAGGCGTGGCAGCGCTGCCGCCCGAGGGTTCGGATCCCACATACAGACCGGCTCCCGCTCACTGGCTGAGCGAGGCGTGGGAGCAACACCGAGGTTTGCAATCCCGTTGCCGGTCCCTGGTCCGGTACGGGGGCAACACTGAGGGTTGCGATCCGTTGCCGGACACGGAACAAAAAGACAAAAGACAAAAAATAAAAAAATAAAAAAAAAATAATAATAATTCTCAAGCTCTAGATCCTGTAGAACAAGAAGCCCTTGAAATGACTGACAAGGAATTTTGAGCTATAATTCTAAGGAAACTAAGTGAGATACAAGAAAACTCACCTAGACAACACAGTGAAATGAGGAAAAGTATACAGGATGTGAAAGAAGAAATGTACAAGGAAATCAATGCCCTGAAAAAGAATGTAGCAGAGCTTGCTGAGCAGAAAAATTCATTCACAGGGCCGGCCCGGTGGCGCACTGCTATAGTGCGCTGCTTGGGAAGTGCAGTGGTGCTCCCGCCGAGGGTTCAGATCCCACATACAGACGGGCTGCTCACTGGCTGAGCGAGGGGTGGGAGCAACACCGAGGGTTGCTATCCCGTGGCCGGTCCCGGTCCGGTACAGGCACGACACTGAGGGTTGCGATCCGTTGCCGGTCACGAAAAAAGACAAAAAAGGAAAAAAAAAAAAGAAAGAAAGAGAAATTCATTCACTGAAATAAAAAAAACACAACAGAGAGTTTAATGAGCAGGCTTACAGAAGCACAAGAGAGAACTTCTGACGTTGAAGATGGGCTTTTTTAAATAACACTGCCAGACGAGAAAAAAAGAATTAAAAACATTGAAGAAAATCTAAGAGAGATATCAGACAACCTTAAGTGGGGAAGTATCTGAGTCATGGGTATTTCAGAAGGGGAGGAAAAAGGAGATTGCATTGAAAACATATTCAATAAAATACTCACAGAAAACTTCCCAGGTATAGGAAAAGACACAGATATTCAGATTCAGGATGCTGAAAGATCCCCAAACATATTCAACCCAAGAAGTCTTCTCCAAGACAAGTTATAGTCAAATTGGCAAAACTGAAGACAAAGAGAGAATCTTAGAAGCTGCAAGAGACAAGCGTCAAGCCACCTGTAAGGGAGCCCCAATCAGACTAACATCAGACTTTTCATTACAAACCCTAAAATCCAGAAAGGAATGAGATGATATATTCAAAAAACTAAAAGACAGAGATTGCCAGCCAAGAATACTTTACCCCACAAGGCTATCCTCCTGAAATGAAGGGCAAATAGTATATTTCTCAAACAAACAAAAACTGCAGGAGTTCACTACCACATGACCAACCTTACAAGAAATTCTCAAGGGAGTATTGGGTTTAGTACCTGAAAAATAACCACCACTGCCATAAAAACTCAAGAAAAATCAAAACCCACTAGTAAAATAAGAATGCTAATAATGAAAATAAAAAGTTTATCAACATCCAAGAAACCAACAAATAAAGAAGACAAACAGAAAATCAGAAAGAAAGGAACAAGACACTTAAGACATCCAAACAAAAATCAATAAAATGCTAGGAGTAAATAAACACTTTTCAATAACAACTCTTAATGTAAAAGGATTAAATTCCCCACTCAAAAGACACAGACTGACTGGATTAAAAAGGTGAACCCAATTACATGGTGACTTCAAGAGATGCACCTCACCTGTAAAGACACACATAGACTAAGAGTGAAAGGATGGGAAACGATATACCTTGCAAATAGAAATGAAAAATGATCTGGAGTAGCTATTTTTATATCTGATAAAATAGACTTTAAACCAAAAACCAAAAAAAGAGATAAAGAGGGCCAGTACATAATGATAAAAGGATTTTTCCATCAAGAAGATATAACAATCATAAATATATACACACTCAATGTCAGAGCAGCCAGATTTATAAAGCAAACTATATTAGACCTAAAGGAGATAGGCGCTAATACCATAATAGCAGGGGGACCTGAACACCCTACTATCAATATTGGACAGATCATCTAGGCAAAGAATTAGCAGAGAAGCACAATATTTAAACAACACTTTACACCAATTGGATTTGGCAGATATCCTCAGAACAATCCATCCAACAACCTTGGAGTATTCATTCTTCTCATCAGTATATGGATCGTTCTCCAGGATAGATCACATGTTAGGTCACAAATCAAGTCTCAACAAATTAAAAAATTGGAATTATCTCATGTATTTTTTCAGATCACAATGGGTTAAAATTAGAATTTAATAACAAATGAAATTCTGAAAACTATACAAACACATGAAAATTAAATAGCATTCTACTTAATGGCATATGGCACCAAGAAGAAATTAAACAGGAAATCAAAAAAATTATTTAAACTAATGAAAACAATGACACATCATACCAAAATCAGTGGGATACTGCAAAGTCAGTACTACAGGGGAAATTTATCACATTAAATGCTTATTTCAGAAGAATGGAAAGACAGCAAGTGAACAACATAATACATCACCTTAAAGAACTAGAAAAACAAGAACAATCCAAATCCAAGGTTAGCAGATGGAGAGAAATCATTAAGATCAGAGCAGAACTTAAAGAAATCAAAACTCAGAAAATGATACAAAAGATCAATGAATCAAAAAGTTAGTTTTTTGAAAAGATAAATAAAATTGAAAAACCATTAGCATGGCTACCTAAAAAAAAAAAAAAGAAGAATGAAAGAGAAAGAGAGAGAGAGAGAGAGAGAGACCCAAATAACAAAAATTAGAAATGAAAAAGGTGATATTACAACTGATACCTCAGAAATACAAGGAATCATTAGTGACTACTATGAACAACAAATTTGAAAATCGGGAGGAAATGGATAAATTTCTGGACACACACAAGCTACCAAAACTAAGCTAAAAAGATGTAGAAAATCTGAACAGACCAACAATAAAAGAAATTGAAGCTGTTATCAGAAAGCT
>NW_007778047.1:0-747 GCF_000696425.1 Galeopterus variegatus
GGCCCAACAGTGGGATATTTTTAAAGTGTTGAAACAAACAAAAAATGTCAACCAAGAATTCCATATCTGGCAAAACCGTCCTTCAGAAATGAAAGTGGAATTAAGACATTCCTAGATAAACAAAAGTTGAGGGAGTTCATTATCACCAGACCTGCTCTACAACAAATGCTGAAAGGAGTCCTTCAAGTTGAGACAAAAGGCTGCAGACTAATTTCAAGCCATATGAAGATATGAAGATCTATACTAAACGCAAATACATGGGCAAATATAAAAACCAGTACTATTATAATTTTGGTTTATAACTGCCCTTTAAATTTTCTACGGAATTTAAAAGAGAAATGCATAAAAATTGTTATACATCTATGTTAATGGGTATACAATTATACAAAATAGTACTTTTTAACTTGATAACGTAAAAAGAGAGCAGAGCTGTAAAACTGTTTTTGTATGTCACCGAAGTTAATTTGGTATCAATTTAAAATGGATTGTTATAACTTAGGAATGTATATGTAATTCCCATGGTTACCACTAACAAAATATCTACAGAATATACACAAAGAAAAAAGAATAGGGAATCCAAAGTGCAACTATAAGTATAGAGTTTCAGTTTGGGAAGACAAGAAAGTTCTGCAGAAGGGTGCTGGTAATGGCTGTACAACAATGTGAATATACTTAATGCCAGTGAACTATACACTTAAAAATGATTAATGTAGGGCTGAGCCCGTGGCGCACTCGGGAGAGTGCGGC
>NW_007778047.1:2583-3323 GCF_000696425.1 Galeopterus variegatus
GCTAGGGGAAAAAAAGGAAGCTATTAGTCCAGATGTGCCTCAGAGCACCCAAAATAACTTGAATTAACACAATTTTTTCTTCTTCTATCTTCTTGTTTTCAAACATCTCCTGAGCTCACATACAATATGTGTGCAATAAGAGGGAGTACAGACAAACCCCAGGGAACGGAGTTGTTCAGGAATGGACTTGGAGCATGGATGCCCTTCCACATCAATGTACAGAGTACACATTGCAGCAGAAAGGTTTCTAATTATCCCACCACTTCGTTCCTGTAACTTTGAACCTGAGACTGTGCTGCTCAGACATGCCCTGAGGAATCCTCCTCCCCCACCTGCTCTTTGTATAGGTGAGAAGGAATGACAACATCCATACTAGAACCTCTGGCCTGTCTGCCACAGACAAAGCATACACTAGAACTAATGATGCCTAGCTGGCTCTACCACCCTAAAACTATACCTGCCTACACAGAGTTTTAGCCTCCTTGTATATATTCCTGAAAGAGGTGTGTAAAATTTCCAAGTATGATTACGGATTTGTACTTCTTTTCCTTTTAGTTTTGTCAATGTTTGGTTTGAAACCATGTACTTTGGTCCAGATAAAGTATTATTTTATCTCCCTTTTGAATTAACCTCCTTACTATTATGAAATATCCCCCTTTATCGTTCATAATACTCTGTGCCTTCAGGTATAGGTTGGAGATACTATAACATAGCTCTACCAGTGTGCTCTTAGCATTAGC
>NW_007778048.1:0-805 GCF_000696425.1 Galeopterus variegatus
ATTTATCATTACAAAATCTGGTCATTCTTTGTCTCCATTAACCAATTTCTCACTTACCTCTATCCCCCTCCCCCTTTCCCACCTATATTAATCACAGTACTGTTTTCTCCTTCTGCAAGTTCAAGACATTACTGATTATTCTTCCTTCCTTCCTTCCTTCCTTCCTTCCTTCCTTCCTTCCTTCCTTCCTTCCTTCTCTCACTTATAAGTGAGGACATGCAGTACTTTTCCCTCTGTGCCTGGCTTATTTCACTTAACATAATTTTCTCCAAGCTTATCATGTTGCTGCAAATGGCACAATTTCTTATTTTTTTTTTTTCTTTTATGGCTGAGTAGTATTGCATTGTGTATATATACCACACTTTCTTTTATCCAGTCATCTGTCAAATGATATTTAGGTTGTCTGCATATCTTGGCTATTGTAAATAGAGCTGTGTTAAACGTGGGAGTGCCAGTATCTCTTCGACATGATGATTTCCATTCCTTTGGGCATATACCCCACAGTGGGTTGCTGGATTGTATGGTAGTTCTATTTGTAGTTGTTTGAGAAACCTCAATAATGTTTTCAATAATGGCTATATTAATTTACATTCCCACCAGCAGTAAATAGGTGGTCCCCTTTCTCCACAACCTTGCCAGAATTTGTTATTCTCTGTCTTTTTGATAATAGCCAGTCTAACTGGGGTGAGATAATATCTCAATGTAGTTTTGGTTTGCATTTCCCTAATACCTGTTGTCCATCTGTATCTTTCTTTGAGAAATGTCTATTCAGCTCCATTGTCCATTTTTTTTTTTTTTTTTTTTT
>NW_007778048.1:2456-3322 GCF_000696425.1 Galeopterus variegatus
AGAAAAATATGTTGTTAATCTATTTATGTTTCAAACAATTTTAAAGCACCATGAAAATGATTGGGGTTGTCCCCATAACCAAGCATCAACCTTCAGGTCTGATATCTTTTAGTCTCATCCTTTCTTGCAGCAAGACATGGATCTTTCCAAATGTTTAATCTTAAGCATATTCTAAGACTGATACTTCTATAATATTAACTAGACAGTGTTTTATTCTTTTGTAATGAAAATAACATTAAATGGAACACCTTATGAAAAGTTCTCCAAATAATTAATTGGTCAAATCACCCCTGTTATTGATTACTTAAGAGGAAACATAATTTCAGAACTATAGATTTTTTAATCAACAATATTGAATCTATCAGAAGAAAACCTAATGCTATGACTGATCAACACCCAGAATGTCTGTGGGTAAGTTAATTACTCAGTTGATGACAGGATTGATTGGGCAGAAAAGCAATTTCTATGAAGCATAAAATTTGGGAAATGAACTGTTTAATTTAATGAGCAAAATTACTGTATAGAACATTCGCTGCTAATCCTATTATTAGTTATACAAGTACTAAGGTGAACACCAACTTTTATCATTTATGATAGCCACAGAATATTTGTCTAGATCTTTCTTGGAAAGGCTTTTTGAAGTATTTTTGCAAGTATTCCAGGGAGAAGACATAAAATATTAAAAATAATACTAATGAGATTAATGTACCATCACTCTTCTGAAAAAGCATTCCAATCAATCTTCGGAATGGAGGAACAAGTAATATGAAACTCATTATGCTTATCGAAAACTGTGAGACAGTGAGCTTAAGCAGCTTGTTCAAGGTCACAAAATAAAATAAATTCTGACATACAAAAAGAATACA
>NW_007778049.1:0-1667 GCF_000696425.1 Galeopterus variegatus
TCTGGCTTATATAGTTTCTGAGGAGAAAGTGGCTGTGATTCTTTATCTTGGTTCTTCTTTACATAATGTATGTTTTTCTCCCTCTGGCTGCTTTTATTTATTTATTTATTTATTTATTTATTTATTTATTTATTTATTTAAAAGATGACCGGTAAGGGGATCTCAACCCTTGGCTTGGCGTTGTCAGCACCATGCTCAGCCAGTGAGCAAACCGGCCATCCCTATGTGGGATCTGAACCCGTGGCCTTGGTGTTATCAGCACCGCACTCTACCGAGTGAGCCACGGGCCGGCCCTCCCTCTGGCTGCTTTTGATACTTTCTTTTTAACCTTGGTATTTAGTTGTTTGGGTATGACAGGTACACATGTGCTTTTGTTTTGTTTTGTTTTGTGGTATATGTCCTGTTGGGATAAATTATCTGAACTTCTTGGATCTGTGGATTGATATCATTTATTATTTTTGGAAAATTCCTGGCCATTATGTCTTTTTTTTTTTTTTTTTTCTTTTAAGGAATAGACTTTATTTTTATAACAGTTTTAGGTTTACAGAAAAATTGAGCAGAAAGTACAGACAGTTCACATACCACACCCCCTACCTCCCTTCTCCCTTGGTCATTATGCTTTCAAATACTTCTTTTCTCCTTTGGAATTCCAATTTCATATTTGTTAGACCATTTGATATTGTGCCACAGCCCTTGGATGCTGTTTTTTGTTTTTGTTTCCTTTCAGTGTTTCAGTTAGGGTAATTTCTTTTGGCCTGTCTTCAAATTTACTGAAACTTTCCTTATCTCTGTTGAGTCTACTGATGAGTCTGTTGAAGCTATCCCTTCATTTGTTACTCTGCTTTTCTTTATTAGCATTTCTATTTGATTTTTTTCTTGCAGTTTTCATCTCTGCTGAAATTTCCTATTTGTTTATTCATGTTGTCCACCTTTTCCATTAAAGCCTTTGGTATGTGAATTATAGTTGCTTTAAATTCCCTATCTAATATTTTCAGCAGTTGAGGGTTCTGTTGATTGCTTTCTTTCTTGACAGTGAGTTGTCTTAGTCTTGCCTTTTTGGATGTCTCATGATGTTTGATTGAAGGTAGGTGCTGCCACTGTGATCCTTTCTGTCCCTTCTAAAAAGGCAAAGGGACTATTCCAGGAGATGGTGTTTTCCCAGGTGATGTGTAGGGATTTCTAAATAAGTCATTCTAGGTGTTGTGAGGCAGGTCAGATCTTTAATTATGATGCCTTCCTTTTTCTTCTATTCCAGTTCTGCCTTCACAGTTCTCTGCCTTTTCCCAAAAACTGCAGAAAATGAACAAGTACCAGGTGAGTTGCTTGATTATTCCCCACTTTGTTTTTCAGTGTATTTGGGGAAGTTTATAAGGATCCATAAAATGAAATAGAAAAGTATAAATGAGTAAAGCTCAAGGAAAACATAGTGAGAATAACTGATCAATACCAGCAGCCAAAAAGCAAACTGAGTTAATTAAGTGTCTTGCATTGATTATGAATACCAATTTCTTGGTTCTCTACATTAGGTCTGAATAAATTTCATGGACCTTCATATAGATGGTGTTTTGGAAAGCATCCCTAGAAACAACCAAAATTAAATAGGTCATAGTTTGTCTATGGTTGTTTCATGTAGCATTCTTCAGTACAAGTGTAGGGTGTTATTATGT
>NW_007778049.1:2564-3322 GCF_000696425.1 Galeopterus variegatus
TAGTTTGTCTATGGTTGTTTCATGTAGCATTCTTCAGTACAAGTGTAGGGTGTTATTATGTGTATTTGTTTTTCCAATCAGATGCCATGATGCAAAAGAACTCAATAAATATATGGGTGAGTATTTAAATTTTCCCTCTCTTCCCCACGGGAATGACTATATTACTTTCTTGAATAGCTTTCCAGAGTTTATTTGTACATATTTACACAAGTGCAAATATAAGATAGCATATTAATCATACTATTCTGTTTATGGGTGTTTTGTTTTTAATTAACAGACTTCGTTTTTTAGAGCAGTTTTGGGTTTACAGAAAAATTGAGTGGAAAGTACAAGTGTACTTTAAAAAGTTCATGGAAGGATTCATATTATTTTTTAATTCTATTTTCCACAAACTTTTTGAAGTACCCTTGTACGGAGAGTTCCCACTTACCCTTTTACTCGCCCCACCCACAGTTTCCCGATACTAACATTTTGCATTAATGTGGTAAACTTGTTAAAATTGATGAGCCAATATTGATACTTTACCTAAAGTCCATAGCTCACTCCTTGTGTTGTACATTTTATGGGTTTTGACAAATGTATAATGACATGTATCCACCATTGTAGTATTATACAGAATAGTTTCACTGCCCTAAAAATCCCCTGTGTTCTACCTATTAATTCCTTACTCCCTTTCCTTAAGCTCTTGGCAACTCTGATTTTTTTTTTTTTCCTTTTTGTCTTTTTTACTGACCGGTAATGGGATTGCAACCCTCGGT
>NW_007778050.1:0-1109 GCF_000696425.1 Galeopterus variegatus
AGACAATATACAGTTGGGTCTAGCTTTTTAATCCAATCAGTCAATCCATGTCTTTTGAGGGAGAATTTAATACATTTAGAATTAGCATTGCTATTGAAAGTTATTGTCTCACTCCTGACATTTAATTTCTTTTTATTTGGTTGACTTAAATATCTGTTGTTCCTTTCTTTCCCTTTACATATTTGCTCTAGCAGTGGTGTTTGTTCGTTCTTGTGTATTCATGCTGGTGTTTATTGTTTTTTGTATTCCATGTGCAGGACTCCCTTAAGAATTTCTTGCAGAGTTGGTCATGTGGTCACAAACTACTGCAGCTTTTGTTTGTCAAGTAAATAGACTATTTCCTCTTAATTTCTGAAGGATAGCCTTACCGGGTATCATATTCTTGGCTGGCAGTTTTATTCATTTAGCATTTTGAGTGTGTCATCCCATTCTCTTCTGGCCTGTAGGGTTTCTGCTGAAAAGTCTGCAATTAGTCTGACAGGGACACCCTCATAGGTGACTTGATGCTTTTCTTTTTCTGTTGTTAGGATTCTCTTTGTCTTTGACTTTTGACTGTTTGACAACAATATGTCTTGGAGAAGACCTTCCTGGATTCAATCTCTTTGGGAATCTTTGAGCCTCTTGGATCTGGAAGTCCATATGTCTACCAGTACCTGGGAAGTCTTTGCTATTATTTCATTGAATACGTTTTCAATGCCTTTTCCTTTATCTTCCTCTTCTGGCATGCCCATGTTTCTGATCTTTTTGCACTTAAGGTGGTCTGCTACCTCTCTTAGATTTTCTTCATTTTTTTAAGTTCTTTTTTTTTTTTTTTTTTTGGTCTGCTTGGGTTATTTTGGAAAGACTGCCTTTAAGATCAGAAATTGTTTCCTCCACCTTTTCTAGCCTGCTGCTTACACTCTTGTTTGCAATTTTTATTTCATTAAATTAGTCTTTCAGTTCTTTGTAAATTTCCTCCTTCATGTCCTGTATTGTTTTTCCTCATTTTGTTGTGTTGTTTGAGTCTTTTTGTATCTCACTGAGTTTTTTGTAAGATTGTTACTCAGACTTCCCTTTCAGTCATTTCAAGGGTTTCCTGTTGTCTGAGGTCCAATATTTGAGAATTATAA
>NW_007778051.1:0-1914 GCF_000696425.1 Galeopterus variegatus
ACAGATGGAATTTCCATAAAAATCCAGACATCTGTGAACCTTTTGAAAAGACTCTAGGTAGAGATATCATTATGCTATTAGAATTCTCTTTTTTATGGTTTCTTTGTAGAAAAAAGTGGTGCAGCCTATTATTGAGGAAGACTGTCTGATGTTTGTCCTTCATAACTTTAGCCAAAACCAAGCTGGCTGTTCTAGGGATAGTTGACAGGAGGGGAGTTGGAAAATTTTACACCCAGAGCCCTCTCTGCCACAGTCTGCTTGGGCTGCTATAAAAAAATACCATAAACTGGATGGCTTAAACAACAGAAATTTATTTCTCCTGGTTCTGCAGTGTAGAAGTCCAAGATCAAGGTGACATCTGATTTGATTCCTAAGTGAAAGCTCTTTTACCGGCTTACAGACGGCTACCATTTCACTATGTCCTCACATTGAGGAGAAAGAGACAGAGAGCAAGCTTTCTGATATCTTCTCATAAGGGCACTAATTCCATCACGAGGCCTCCACCTTCACGACCTCATCCAAACCTGATCACCTCCAAAAGGCCTCATTTCCAATACCATCACATGAGGGCTTAGGGCTTCAACATATGAATTTGGGGAAGACGCATTCCATAGCACTACCCCTTTTTCAATTGGATCTCACATAGAACTGAGTTCTAATCCTTTCTTCATCACACATGACCATCATGGATCCATCCAAGCAGAGATCATTTTTATTTATTTATATAGCTAAATAGTTATTTTTAATAATATAATAACAATCTATGAACTCACCTCTGCACATAAACTCTAAGGCCTTGCTAATAACCTGCATCTAACCACATGGTTTCACCTCTTATCTTCTAAAAGTAAGCACCCATCTCCACTCAAATTAAGCATGATTTTGAATACTGGGTTCAAAATCTCTTCATTTACCATTTTTGTATAGTTTTATTATTGAATTAATACAAATTTCTAAAATATATATTTTAATTTTTTCAAGTGTATAATAGAGTATGCTGTGTACACACTAGTTTGTGAATAATTTTTATTATCATAATATTGTTAAAATTTATTCACATTGTACATCTTTATAGTTCATTTATTTCAAATGCTATATATTTTATTGTATCAATACAGTTTTTTTAATCCACTTTCCCACTGATGAACATTTACATGGTTTCCAGGTTTGTTCTATTGTGAATGGTGCTGCTATGAATGTCCTTGTATGTCTCCTGTTGTGCATATACATCTTATTACTTTTCATTCAATAACTTTATACATTTTAATCATCCTCTACGATGGATCAAGTAAATACACCTGCCATATACCCTTTTTTTAGTAAAGCTGTGATTCACAATGTCCTCCTTGATAACTTGGGTCTACCTAGTATTTAAGGGCTTATGATTGTTGATTCTGCTAATGTTTACATCCCTGTGAATTTACTGAATACCAAAGAGAAGTGGCAAGTAGTTTTTTCCCTGTTTGAATAACTTCTTAAGAAGGGAGTGGAATTTTTAGTGAGGAAGAACAAGACTTTTTAACTATACTGAACAATATATGTGTCTGAGATTCTTAGTATCCATTATTCTAATTTAATAATATTTCTGATAACCTAAAGTTTCAATTAATCTTTCTTCCATTTATCATTTAAGTACTTCCCTAACTCTGACTTTACTCAGATATAGTGATACTCTGAAAACTAAAAACGCAGCTCATCTTACCCCTCCATGAGATTTTCTTTCAAATCTTCCTTCTACTAACTAGTTTATCTGGCTAATTATTGCATAAGCTCTCTTCTTCTTAGGTAAAATGGCATAATCACAAAAATCACTAAATTTGGGACAAAAAAGACCAGATCTGTGTCATGATTCTGCAAAAATATCCAAATTCTCACATACTATCCATTCCTCTAATGCCAGGCAGGTATTGGCCC
>NW_007778051.1:2400-3322 GCF_000696425.1 Galeopterus variegatus
CTGTGTCATGATTCTGCAAAAATATCCAAATTCTCACATACTATCCATTCCTCTAATGCCAGGCAGGTATTGGCCCAGCCAGGACGTTTGCCAATTGTCAATGGCTTTCTGGGACTGGTATGTAGATAAGCATTCTTTCTCAAGGCAGTGAGGATACTGAATCCCAGACAGATAAATACTACAAAGTCAGTTGAGCAAAGCCAAATAAGATAAAAATGGGATTAAGGTGAAAGCAAATTGAGAATAAAGAGGAATTACAAAATGCAATGGAGGGAGTTTGTGACCCCTTTAGGCATGGGTGCAAGTATTACAACCTCTGTGGTGTCTGAAAGGACACGTAGAAACAGGTCTTAATGAGAAGAATGTATTTTATCATCAACTGATCTAGAATACAATGAGAAACTAGAAAACAGGTTAAAATATTCTTGACTTTTCTCCCTGGAACTCCAGAGGGAAGTCATTCTGCTATGGCTTTGCAAGCTTCTGCTTTTCTTGGTCTTTCTTCCACTTTCCTCTTCTCCCAGAGTGTTCATCCCAGGGACCCAGCTCCACCCTGTGGCCACACAACTGACTCAGGTCTAGGGTGAATCTTTATTTTGGTCTATCCTAGAAGGGAGATTGTAGCTTATTTGTGGACATTGGCCTATAAGAGCTTCCAGAGCAAGACACTGAAATAAAAATATACGTTTCTGAGTAATATACTGAGTAAAATGTCATTTTCCATCCAGACAAGAATATGCAATGACAAAGATGGTGAGTGAGACAAAGACTTTCCTTTTGGGAAAGGAAAAGTCTTTCCTTTTTTTTAAGGACCCCAATCAGGACTGATACAATTTTTGGTCAAGTCATACCTCATCTTTAATTCCTAGTATTGTCATTTATAAAAACACGGAAATGTATTTGCAAACAAGGAGGTAAATAT
>NW_007778052.1:0-667 GCF_000696425.1 Galeopterus variegatus
ATTCCTGGAAAATACCTTGAGAAATGACCAAGAGAAGAGCAATTATGGATACCTACAAATCACTGACTGGTATGCACAATCCAGTGGGAGATGCTCCCCAGGGACTCCCCAAAATAACGGGATCTCTGGATTCTGCCTTAGCAGATGAGGACATGGGTCAACAGTGCATAAGGTAAATAGATAGCTCTGAAATAAACATCTCTGCATAGACATGTGCTTTTACGTAGATTCTTAGAAGTAAAATGATTGGGCCCAGGATTGTGAACATATTTAAGGCTCTTGCTTCATCTTACTGCTTTGCAGAAAAGAACCAGTTTACCTTTTTCCAGGTTTGAGAGATTTTAATGTCTCTACACACTTGCCAGCATTGACAGCTAGACGGAAAGAAAAAAATGAGGAGGAGCTTCTAAGTATGTAGCGATCAGGTGGGAGAATGAGGAGGACAAGGCTGAGCTGCATCTCGGAGTGGAGGGTGATGGCAGAACCAGGGCACACCAGATCCTGGAGACAGGCCGGCACTAGCTCACGGGAAAGCACCTGCCACTCTGGGGCTGGATACAGTGGTGGCTAAGGGCACTTGAGAGAGAAAGAGGAAAAAGCTAATCTGTCATGAGAGGTAGGTATTCATATCATTACTTGCACTGGAATATAAACTTTTAATTCATCA
>NW_007778052.1:2227-3322 GCF_000696425.1 Galeopterus variegatus
TCATTCACATAGATGACCGTTATTTCCACTGGCAGTTCTATCCTTACTTGGGTAAAGGGCTGGGAGATAAGTTCAGACTGGACTCCCAACTCCAAATCCTGGGTCAGCCTCTGTAGCAACCCATGGCTGGACTGCAGGACGCAGGCCTTGCCCTGCCTCCAGTCTCCTTACCACCACTGCATCCCCCTTTGTCCATCTGGACAGTCTCCTGGGCAGAACACAGTCTGACAAATTGCTTTACACTGTCAATGGAGAGAGATGATCCTCCATCATTCCCTGTTTCTCAATACGCAGAATTTTCACTGTTTACTGCATGCCTTTTTCACTTGATTCTGATAAAGCGCGTTTGACTTTCACTGCCACTCCGGCAGGGATCTGTCTTTGGATTTGAGAGTGGCTTTCTCATACTTCTGCCTTCCATGCTCTCCTCCCTGTATGATTTCACTTGCAAATGTCCACCGATGTGCTGGCTGCAGTGCAGCCCTGAAAAAGCGTGGGCTGGTGTGCTGTGCTGATCCTCAGACGATTTAACAGCTTGCTCATAGGTCTATTTGGCTTGCATGGAAAATTAGAACAGCTTTCATCTGCTACCAGCATCGAGCAGAGAAGCACTCCCTGGGGTGAGGAGTTAGGAGCATCACAGCAGGCTGTGATGAGGGCGGTCTGCTGTGGTGTTGATACCGGCTGCGGCGCTGGGGAGCACCGAGGGTGCTGGCTTGCTTTAGAGAGAGCACACTATATTCAAGGGGGGAGTTATCTTTCTGCTGAGCTGTCCCATAGCTGAGGAGCTGTGTACTGGAAAAATACAGGCAGGGATTTTTTTTTCCTCGGTGCCCACATCTCTGTGGATAATTGAATTGAGATTTTAAAAACGGACACCTAATGCAATTTGGTCAGATGAACATTTAAGATTTTCGTAATTAGTAGTTAGGGGCTTGATGAAGTGTGGGAGGTAGGAGGGAGGAAAGTCTATTTTAGGAGATTAGAGTGATAAGGCCTTTGCATGTTTTTATCAGTTCATGTAGAATTTGACATGTGGTAAGCAGGAAAAGGTAGTATTTAAAGACCCCATAAATATACGGGTTGAAAAAAAAA
>NW_007778053.1:0-620 GCF_000696425.1 Galeopterus variegatus
AACCCAACACCAGCACTGTGAACCCAACACCAGCGTCAATACCAATAACAACCCAACACCAACATTGTGAACCCAACCCCAGCATCAATACCAATAACAACCCAACACCAACACTGTGAACCCAACACCAAAGTCAATACCAATACCAACCCAACACCAGCGTCAATACCAATAACAACCCAACACCAGCACTGTGAACCCAATACCAACGTCAATACCAATACCAACCCAACACCAGCACTGTGAACCCAACACTAAAATCAGTGCCAACTCAATACCAACACTGTGAACACAGGCAACAGGAGGAATGTCCAGGATGTATGTTCAAAATATTTAATGCCAGTTAACTTAGGGAGCCAGAGAGCTATTAATGAAGCTCTGATCAAGTGCAATAAGTGCCCAACATCTATAAACACACCACTGTTATAATCAGAGGGACATATAAGATCATGATTAACCTTTGTGGGTGAAGCTAAAATAATTATTCAAAGTTTATGAAAAAAACAGAGTTCTGACTATCTTCTGGGTGTCAAGAAATCAGGCTACACAGAAAAAAAGCTCACATAGAACACAGTCATCGAAAACCAGAGAGCGCTCAAGGTAGCCAGGGAGCAGCATCC
>NW_007778053.1:2332-3322 GCF_000696425.1 Galeopterus variegatus
ATCATCTAGGCAACAAATCAACAGAGTAACCATTACTCTTTCAGAAGGAGAGAAGAAATCAGTGTTATCAGTGGTGGGAGGGGGGAGGTAGAGGGGGAAAGGGAGAGATTGAACAAAGGGCATAAAGAATAGGTACAATTTGTAACAACATACATACTAGTAATATTGATTTGATCAGCATACGTCAGCATTGAATCCCAAAAATATGTATAATCAATTATGATTCAATTTTTTAAAAAAGCTGGCAGACAAGCTCAGAGTCATGAAACAGCATGGTGTATGCACAGAACCACTGGCAAGTCAAGGGAAGGCTGGCTGGTTGCAGGTTTCGATAGTGATCTGGGATTCTGAACTTCACCCTGTGGGTCCGGGGAAGCCATCGAACAATTATAGGCAGCAAAGCAATGGGGTCACATTTGTGTAGTTAGAGAGATGCTGGAGATGTGAACTGATTTGATGGTGGGGGCGAGGGGGGTGCCCAGGTGACCCCCAGGTTTCTTGTCTGGGAGGGTCTGGGTTGAGTTCCCACCAGTGAGAGAGAATGCTGGAGGAGCAGTTCTAGGATAGCAGATAATGAATTCAGCTTTGAAATATAGGTGGAAATGAAACAAACCTTTTGCTCTATACTGGATTAGAAGTTTCATCTCATCCACCCACACACCCATCCATCCACCCACCCACCCAACCATCCACCCACTCATCCACCCATCCACCCATCCACCCACCCATCCATCCATCCATCCATCCATCCACCCATCCATCTGTCTATCTATGTATCTATGCCCGTATGTATGTATGTACTCTATCTACCTACCTACCTATCCATTCATCCAACCGTTTTTAAGTTCTCCACTTACCTTTATCTGATGTTTCCATCCCATGATGATATTTGCCTGAATTAACTATTTTACTGGGGGCTGTAAAATGGTGTATTTTTCCTAACCTTCTTTCTTTTTTTTTTTCCTTTTTGTCTTTTTTCGTGACCGGTAA
>NW_007778054.1:2515-3322 GCF_000696425.1 Galeopterus variegatus
ACTGAGATGCATACCGAGGTGCAGCCATGTTAGACTAGCTATGAAATATGAAAATGAATTAAAAACTATAGTTTTGCTTCCACATCTGCTCAAGATAAACTAAAAGGCACAAGATCCACCCTCTCATCTAAAAGAAACACAAAAACAATGGTATAAAACATACTGAAACTATTTTGAAAGACACTGGACATCAGGCAAAAAAGGGAAGTGATCCTTGAGAGATATGAAACATCTTTAGCTTACAGCCTTGAAAGAATTGCTAGTCCAAAGGTTGGAGAAACTCAGGCAGAAGTAGCAGATTCCCTGAAACGAAAAGACAGAGCTGGGAATCTAGGGAAACCAAAGTGGCTAGAGTTTGCAGGACAGAGTAGAGAAGAGAGGACAACTGCAAAGAGGAGAGGTCTAGAGGTGTAAATAGGGTCCTTCTAGAATATTTAAAAGAATTAGAGGCAACAGGACCTGCTCCCATTAGCCAGACTGGAAAAACCTCATGATCTGTGAGATGTTGCAGGGGTGTTATGTAGAAGGATCTTACCCTTCTCAGGTGTCAAGAACAATTATCCTAGACATACACTGCTTCAGTTTTTCCTAACAAATCATAAAACAAATATCTAAAAGAAGCAAACTACATCCAAGTAACTACATCCCAGAACAAATCTCAAGAATATTTTTAAAAAACCAAAACATCTAGGAGACCAAGGGGGTAAAAATTACAATGTATGGAATCTGGCAAAAGATTAGCAGGTGTGCAAGAAAGCAGGAAAATGAGATCCATAATGAAGAGACAAATTAATCAATTAATCTCAG
>NW_007778055.1:0-929 GCF_000696425.1 Galeopterus variegatus
ACAAGTTTTACATAGAAGCTGGTAACATTCAGTAAAAGCAAGTCCGATGACGTTCTGTTAGACAATTAAGTGACCCACTAACAAAGGCTTGATTTAGCCAGCATTCCTTTTCCCTCTAACAGCTTTTTAGTAACTTTACATATCAATTTAGTAACTTGTCTGTCTTAGAACCAGCAGCCTTGCTGTGTAATGATTCTTATCTTGCAACAGAGACTCAATGTCCTGGGGGAAATTTCCTGTCCTTTGCAAGGTCAATATTTGAAACTGTAAGGCTTCGGAAAACCAGGCCCTGTGAGGTACATTTGCTTTATGAATCCTCTACACCCCATTATCACAGACCATGTAATCATGTCTGTGACAGGCAAAAAAGGGGCAAATGTGTGCTCTTTCTCACAGATTCAGAATTATCTTCTGTGTGTATGTATGAGTGTGTGTGTGTGTGTGTGTGTATATATATTTATACATATATATTTATATATATATATATATAAATTCTTGGGATACACATGAGCAAAGGGGATTTGAAAAAAGGAATATAAGCCCTTATTAACAATTAATTGATTTGATTCATCTTCTAAATAATGGGTTTGGGTACTACCTACAATGACTTGAAATGGCCAGTCAAAAATAAAAGGAACATGATACAAATTAAATGACTAATAGGTTTTTTATGTACTTAATCAAGGAGACAAGTATGGGCTGAAGAATGTTTTATTTATTCTTGGAGCCAGCAGAACTTTTTAGAAATACATGGTAGCCAAAAGAATCTGCTCTGACCAGGTCAGCTAAATTATAATGCCTTAGGAGATCTGGGATAAGTCAGTAATCAGATCCACCTGTTCTGAAAAGTGTTAATTAGGTGGGCTGCCTCTCTCTCTCTCTCTTTCTCCTTTGATCCTTCCCCTTCCTTGTGATTATAAAATGTAAAG
>NW_007778055.1:2939-3322 GCF_000696425.1 Galeopterus variegatus
GTAGGTGGGGTATAAGGAAAAAAGAGAAAGAAAAAAATACAACCAAACAAGTAACATTCACGAAGCTGCTCTACCCACTCTTCTTTAGTTGGTGATGAAGCCAAAAGAGCTAATTAAGGCTCTCATCTCCCAACACCCATCAAATATTCCCTTTATGCTCTGCCAGAACTTCAGTAGTGATATGATCCCAAATCTTAATTTCTGCAGGATCTTAGTCCTTGGGGTCTTGTATCTATTTGATTGCTGATGCTTTGTCTCTGACAAGGATCACTGGGCATGGAGAATTAAGAGGTACCCCAGTGACGTTGCCAAATTCCACATGTAAGCATGCACTGCACAGCTCTATGTCCCCTTGTAATAAGGATCAATTACCCCATCCAATA
>NW_007778056.1:0-546 GCF_000696425.1 Galeopterus variegatus
TTCTGCTTCACCCAAACCACTCACCTGGGCTATAGTGAAAGGGGAGGACTTCAGGACAAAACACGTCGGACCCCTGACCATGATGGGACTCGGTCCCTGCCTCTTTCAATGTTTCTCTAGTTTCTTACAGGAACGTATGAGGCCTTCACCAGCCAAAAGACCACTGAATTGTTCCTGCGATGAGGAGATCAGCCCCTCAGAATCAGCGACCCTTCCCCAGAAGAATACAGTCTCCCCACACAAAACCAATACCCCACCACCTAAATCTTTTATTTTTTCCATATCTTCGCTCATCTCCAGCAAGAAGTAGCTTCAGAAGAATGAACCTTCACCCCTTTTCCCTTCTCCCTATACTTAAAAGTCAGGAATGATGGATCTTGGACATGACCGGTGCCATTTTGCACACAATAAGCACAAAATAGCCGCCAGCCTTTTCCTTACTAGAAACCTTGTGGTTTCCGAGAAATAGAAACTCCTCTACTTCTGCATGGGTGCAGCCTTCCACCTGATTGCATCCGCCAGCCTTATCTTCCACTCCAGCACCAA
>NW_007778056.1:1154-3322 GCF_000696425.1 Galeopterus variegatus
TTATCAAAAATAGAACAAAGCCAAAAAAACAGAAAATAAGAAGTGTTGGTGAGGATGTAGAGAAATTGCTGGTAGGAATGTAAAATTGGACAACTGCTGTGGAAAACAGTGTGGCAGTTCCTCAAAAAATTAAATAGAACTCCAAGTAATCCAGCAATCCCACTTCTGGGTGTGCATCCAGAAGAATTGAAAGCAGGGGCTTGAAGAGATTATTTGTACCCATGTTCATGGCAGCATTGCCCGCAATAGCCAAAAGGTGGAAACAGCCCGAGTGTCCATCAGTGGATGAATCAATAAGCAAAATGTGGCATGTGCATGTACCAGAAGGTCATTCAGCCTTTTTAGGAAGGAAATTCTGACACAAGCTACATCATGGATGGACCTTGAGGACATTATGTTAAGTGAAAGAAGCCAGTCACAAAAGGTAAATGTCATATGGTTCTACTTACATGAGGTTCCTAGAGTTATCAGATTCGGAGACAGAAAATAACGCGGTGTGTGCCTGGGCTGGGGACGGGGAACGGGGAGTTAGTGGATAATGGGGACAGAGTTTCAGTTTGGGAAGATGGAAAAGTTCTGGAGCTGGGATGGTTGTGATGACTGCACAGCAGTGTGAGAGCACTTAATGCCACAGAACTGTACACTTAAAAAGAGTTAAAATGGGAAATTTTTATATTATGTGTATGTTACCATAATGTATTTTTAAAAGTGGAGAGAAAGACCCAACAAAGGACATTTATTCACAGTTGTTCCTAAGAGACAGCCCTGATCACTGGTCTGGGGTGTCTAAAGGGCCTGAGGCCAGCAGGAGGGTGGTCTACCCTTGGCTGAGCAGGGTCAGAGGCCCGATGGGAGGAAGCTGGGAGGGGCTGACCGTGCCCACCTGAAGGATGAATCCAGAAAGAACCCCACCTCGACTGAATGTGTCTGGGTGTGAGTCCTCCCCCCAGGTGCTGCAAGAGGCAACTGAGACTCCAGGAGAGAGATGTCCACATGCTAAAGTATTAAAGCTGCATAAAAGGTACACGTACAATGCAGATTCTACCTCCTCACACTTCCCCAGCCCCTCTGCTCCCTTCCCCAGGGGCAGCCTGGGTGGGAACTCCCCATACATCTTTTCAGATGTCCCTGTGCTCACCTGAGCACAGGCAGGCGCATCTGTCTGCACACTGGTGTGTGTCTCTTTCATCCCGCTCTCATCCCTTGTCCTCCTGCACAGCTCAAAGCCTACTTCCTTCCTCTGTTTTTATCATTTAATCTATCTTGGAGAGGTTCCATATATGTTACCACCTATGGAGTTGCCTTGTTGTTTTTAAATGTAGCACAGTAGTCCATTGTAGGGATATATTATGCCTAAAGGCTAGCTCAAACCATTTTTCACTTTTTCCTGTGGCTCTCAGGTTTTTTCTGCGCAGCTGCTGTTTGAGTACAGGTGTTGAATACCACCAATATTTTCTGCACAGAACTCTGTGACAGACCTGCTCAGTGAGCAGGTGAGTGAGTGTCTGCGTGCCTGGGGGGCCCACAGGTCCTGGGCACACAGCCTCCTGCCTCTGCCTCACTCTCACTTGCCCCTTCTCACTGAGGAGTGAGGGGCCTGTCTGTGAAATCTGCTGTACCCCATTCTGCCATGTCACATGGGTACAAATAATCTCTTCCCTCTGTCACAGCTGAAGTCAAAGGACGCTATAAGGGGCACCCAGGGGGCGGGAGCAGAGGTGTGGGCAGGAGCAGAGGTGTGGGCGAATGGCCACAGGGGTCCCAGCCCCATTATGCACATTACCACCCCACAGCCCTGCGCTGACAAAAGCCCTTGACTGCAAAATTGGAAGCCCAGAGCAGCAAGCTAGAAGTTCTAGGAGGAAAATATGAAAAGGTCAAGAAAAGCCCAAAGTATTTATGAGCCTTTTACAAATGAAATGTGAGGACGGCCATGTTTAACCTGATGCAACACAAACAGTATTATGTGAATTAAAATTTGTAAGGTGAATCACTTTAAAAGCATTAGATGGAAACTACTGTTAAGGAAATGCACAGGGAATCCTTAAAAATAAAATTTATAAAGATCTTTTAGTAAAACAATCAGCCTTCCCTTTGCCCCTTTCATTTAGTTGATGTTTTTGGCATTTAAACTTCTTTTTTTTTTTTTTTTTTTTTTTTTTTTTTTT
>NW_007778057.1:0-2005 GCF_000696425.1 Galeopterus variegatus
TTTTTTTTTTTTTTTATGTCATAAGCCAATAGTGTGTTTAGAAATAGATCACAAAGTGCATTTACAGTAGTCCCCCTTATCTTACATTCCAAGACCCCCAGTGGATATCTAAAACCGTGGGTAGTATTGGACCCTGTATAAACTGTTTTTCTTGTGCATATATACCTATGATAAGGTTTAATTTATAAATCAGGTACAGTAAGAGATTAACAACAAAACTAATATTAGAGTAGGAGAATTATAACTATGCCAGCATCGCTGCTCTTGTGCTTTGGGGTCATTATGAAGTAAAAGAACTGTTACTTGAACACAAGCACTGCAATAAATACTCTGACAGTCAATCTCATAACCAAGACAGCTACTGAGTAACTAATGAGGAGGAAGTGTCCACAGTGTAGAGACACCGGACAAAGGGACCAGTCACGGCCCAGGGGGGATGGAGTGGGAAGGCACAAGATTTCATCACAACTGTGTGCAATTTAAAACTTGTAAATTGTTTATTTCTGGAATTTTCCATGTAATATTTTCAGATCATGGTAGACCATGAGTAGCTGAAACCACAAAAAGCAAAACCATGCTTAAGGAAGGACTACTGCACTAATTCACAGAGGAAAGTGCGACCATTCACTTGCATGTTATCTATGGCTGTTTTCTCACTACAAGGTCAGAAGCTGCAAAAACTCATCTGACCCCCAAAGCCTACAATATTTACTATCTGGCCCTTTACAGGAAAAAGTTTGCTGACACTTGTCCCAGACCCACCACATAAAAGTTCACTCAATAATACTTTTTAATATTGATATGAATTCTTCTGACCCAAACACTAATTAACTGTGTGACTTTGGGTAAATTACCCTTCTGTACATCAGTTTATCTCATGAATGGGCGTGGCTGTGTTCCAATAAAATCTTGTTTACAAAAGTAGGCTGCAGACCAGATTTGGTCTGTGGCTGCCATTTGCAAACCTTTCATAAAGATGATCCTACTAACCTACAACTTGCATTATTCCTTGTGTCTAGCACTGTGCTGGGTGCTATGGGAAAGGAATGAGGAAATGCGTGAGGATAATTCTCTCTAGAATCAACTAACATAGCATAGACTGTAATGGAGAATCCATCCCCAGCTTCTTATGTCACAAACCTTATCTGCTAGCTAGTATCGGACTCTATTATTTTCTGGCCCAAACGGATAATCTGGGAAGTTATGGAGCCTATTCTGCAATCTCATTTCCAGAAGATAGAACCAGCTTAAAATGTTGGCAAAAGACACCTAAGAATTCCTTGGGGCATAATTTCAGTAAGATGTTGGCCACAGAAGTACATCATAAATGTGATTTTCAAATTTCACTTATTTATTACAGAGTTTTTTTTTTTTTAACTTTGAAATCAAAGTTGGATGTAGGAAGATGGCAGATGACAGCTTCCCAGCAGTATTTTTGGTCACATCACAGGGCAGACAGGTGCATAAATTCCAAAATGCACTCTGAAGGCCAACTAAACTTCTTTCAACCGAAGGGAGGGAGCGTCTCTTCTGCTTGTTTTGAATAGGACTGCATTGTATGTCAGAGAACTCAGTCTTTTTTGGATTTTCACCAAAGTGATGTGGTGGGGAGCAGGAAAGCTAAGGACGGAGGAGACAAATAGAAACTCAGGCCCACTCTGCACGATTGTGCTTGTCACACCCAGCAGAAGCGGGGTCCATCTAAGGAGGGGTGGAAGGACCAAAATGCACTCGCCAAGCCATGCATTCCTTTATCAGTTTCACAAAAAGCACCCTATAGTAAATCTGCAGTCCTGTAAAACACTGAGTTTGGCAAATCTTTGTGTTAATTGTGACTGCATGGACAGGAGGTATGATCTCATCCTAGTCTACATGACTACAGTCTTCATTGCATCTAGGTACACATCTGTAAGAGAGGAATAAACTTCAAGGCATTTTCAACACCCACCCATGGGATGACTGTGCACCTAAGAGGATGTCCATACTTCCAAACAGAGAAGTTAAA
>NW_007778057.1:2657-3321 GCF_000696425.1 Galeopterus variegatus
GACACACTGAAATGCAAAGCCGAGTTTAGCCTAAACCAATGTTGGTAGATTCATATATATTTGTGGCCACATGTCATGATGTCAGTGAGAACAGGTGACACATCCTCAGCCTTCTGTTTCCCTTTTAACTTAAAGCCCTCTTCTCAACACAGGGAGCCATGATTCATGTTTGTTTTCAAACATTAGACTGATCCCAGGGTGGTTTGCTGCTTATGTATTGTGTGTGTAGGGGGGGCACTTTATTAAGGGAAAAGTTCTTTGATAAGAGGAAAGACCTTTTCATGAACTCCAAGAATTAAATGAAGTAGTCAGGAACTTCCCAGGAGCATGACTGGCCCTGTGTCCAGGTCACCTTCCCCTGATGGTTAAGGGGAAGGTACTAGTTCAGCAGCTGCAGACTTGGCAGAAAGTCTTCAGGGCTCAGTGTGATCCCATTGCTTTGATTAAGAAAGAAAATGCATTTCTGCTGTAAAACAGATGAGAAAAGAAGATAAACATGTCCGGTCAGAAGCAGAAGGCTGGATCAAATGCATGGTGCAGTGGGATCTCCCCTCCCCCCCCAGGAAATAAAGCAGAGTAACAACGAATAAAAATAGTGAGAGGTGGGCCGAGCCCGTGGTGCACTCGGGAGAGTGCGGCGCTGGGAGCGCAGCAACGCTCCCGC
>NW_007778058.1:0-1560 GCF_000696425.1 Galeopterus variegatus
TATTTTATATATATATATTTATACAGGTCATTCATATACATGTAATATATATATATATATATATATATATATATATATAAATATATATACACACACATATAGGTCATTCAAAACTCATGCTAATATATCTGCAGGATAATTGAAATTTCTAATATATATACACACACACATATAGGTCATTCAAAACTCATGCTAATATATCTGCAGGATAATTGAAATTTCTGTGTCAGAAGGTGTGTAAATTTGTGATTTTAATATATGATGCCAAGTTATTGTCCAAATTTTACCCCAATTTGTACTTCTACAAGAATGGAGTGTCTTTCTTTCCAAGCATTCATTAACAATGAGTAGAGTAAATACTTTTGAATACTCTAATGGGAAAAAAAGTGCTATATATTTTTTTGTATTTTTTATTTGTTTAAAATGAACAAGTTTGGCATGTTTCCCTTTGTTTAACCATTTGTTTATATTTTACTGAGAATTGCCTTATTGAATCTTTCACCCATTTTTACATTTGATTATCTTTTTACACTGATGTTTAGAAGCTCTTTGTATATTGATGAAATTAGTCTTCCATCTGTCATAATTGTTTTCAGTTTGCTATTTTTATTTTTACTTTATTTGTTGTATTTTTTGCCATCAAAAAATTCTAAATTTTATGTGCTTAGATTTATTTATCTTCTCCTCTTTCACTCATGTGTCATGCTAAGGAAGGCCATGTCTATTAGTTTATAATAAAACACAACAATATTTTCCTTATTTCTAGATTTCAATTTTTGAATCTTTTTAAAATTTTTTGTGGTACAGAGAATGAGGTAAAAATTTAATTTTATTATTTTACCTAAATGTCAATTGAATTGGTCCAGTGCATTTAAAGGAGAAATACATTTCTTCCCACTAATTTGAAATGATAGTTTTATAAAACTGTTTAATTCTCATATACAATTAGATCCATTTTTAGACTATCTCTTCTTTTGATCTGTATATTGTTTAGCCCCACTGCCAAACTGCTTTAATTATTATACCCATGTAAAATATTTTATTATATGCTAAGTTTAGTCAAGCTTCATTATATTCTCTTTTCAGAAATGGCTGCTTTATTCTCAAATGTATTTTTATTATAAACTTTAGAAAAATAACCAGCTAAAAAGTATAATGAAAGAAGTCAATAATAGCAACCATAAAAACAAACTATTTGAAAATAAAACTAAAATTTATACATATATAGTCCAAATTTTATATACATACATGTCATATTTTAAGAAAACTTTACACTTCTTTTAAAAACCACAGAAGAAGACATGGATAAATGGGAAGACATAGCTTGTCCTCAGCTGCAAAGGTGATATTGTAAATTTGTCAAATATTCCTATTTATTAAATAATTGCAATTTAATTCCAATCAAAATATCAACAGAAATTTTTTTTTTTTTCTTTTTTTTGTCTTTTTTTGTGACCGGCCACGGATCGCAACCCTCAGTGTCGCGCACGTACCGGACCGGGACCGGCAACGGGATTGCAAACCTCGGCGTTGCTCCCGCACCTCGCTCAGCCAGTGAGC
>NW_007778058.1:3041-3321 GCF_000696425.1 Galeopterus variegatus
ATTTAAAATCTGAACTTCTCAAAGGCAAAATCCTTAACTTTTACTCTAAAGCACATTCCCACTTGAAGAGGCTTAAAAAACATGTAGACAGTGATCTAAGTGCAAAGCTTGCACATGTGTCTGAAAAATACTTTTCTTTCTGTATCTCTAGTAGAGGAATGAATTCCAGAAAACATTGAGATTGCAAGGAATCAGGACTATTATATATTGTGCCACATGTTGATACACTGACTTTGTAGACCATTCTATAAGGCGTTCTCTAATGTGAACATGTTTCTTT
>NW_007778059.1:0-1051 GCF_000696425.1 Galeopterus variegatus
CGGGGGGAGGCCCAGAGCCCGCTTCCCACTGATGGTCCCTCAGCCCGTACACCGCCCCCAGGCGTCTACCTCCTTTCCACTTCGCAGACTCCCCAACACTGATGTGTCACCCACAGCCTGAGCAAATCCCAGGGTTACCAGTCCTGGGCTCAGGCCTGTCACTTTCCCTCTCCTGGCTATCTGGGGCTATCTGCTCTCTGTCACCCACAGAGCCCCTTGAGTCCCGTCAGAAACAACTGTCACTCACTGGGGGGTAACTGCAGAAACACCCCAAAAGGGCCAGGAGGGGCTGGGTGCTGCCTGCCCAGAGTACCTTGATAATGTCCAGGCCCGGCTGTGGGTACTCCAGGACTGGCAGCTGCTCGTCAATGTTCATCAAGCCGATCTCATCAGGGTCAGCCCCCTGGCTCACCAGGTAGACCACCTCCTGCAGTAAGCTTGTGCCTGTAGGAGAGAAGCCACAGTGAGGGGGGCTTGGAGGATGCCCTATGGCCCAACCCTGCCCTCAGGTCAACACCTGCTGCCAAGAAGGGGGCTGAAGGGCCATGGGAGGGGCCCAGGAGCAACTCAAGTGTGGGGGAAGAGCGCTGGACCAGGTGCCAGGGCTCAGCCCAAATGCACCTCTGCTGGTGACCAGGGGCCGGGCAGCTGTTTCTTCAGCGTGAAATGGGGCAGGATGTTTCTCAAAGCTGTTAGGAGACGTGAACAGGACACAGTGCCTGCTACACTGGGGGCGGGGGCTCACGGGCTATAACAGGTCGATGACTCTCAGCTCTGAGGCCTCCAGAGGCTGAACTTTTCAGTTTATGCAGGAGTGACCAGAGTCTGGGGAATGACTCACTAGCCAATTAATTATTTACAGTGAAACTATGCCTGCCCAGTATCTACTAAAGGTAAATATACATGTGGCTGTGACCCAAGGAATCTACTCCTGGATATACACCCAAGGGAAACCAGCACCTGTTTACCAGTAGACATGTCCTAGAACAATCTTGGCCACATCCTTCATAAAACAGCCAAAACTTGGAAACACAAATGTCCATCAATAATA
>NW_007778059.1:2262-3321 GCF_000696425.1 Galeopterus variegatus
TCTTGGCCACATCCTTCATAAAACAGCCAAAACTTGGAAACACAAATGTCCATCAATAATAGAATGAATGGATTATGATAATCATACAATCACTACACACATCATGTGACTCGCACAGACACGATGTCGAGCACAGTAAGACACCAAGGCTGTGTGTACTGTGTGCTTCTACATTTCCATTTACACGGGGCTCAAGAACAGGCAGAATTATGCTATGGTGACAGAGGTGACAACAGTGGTTATTTGGCGGAGGTCACTGACTCAGAAGACACAAAGGAGATTCTGGGGTCTAGAATTGTTAACTTGGTCTGGTGAATTATGTGGAGGTGTGCACATATATGTTATAAATCAACTGAGAAGAGAGAAACCACCTCTGCCTGCCAGCGAACCTGTCAGCATAACCTAGGACTGGGGAGGCGCGGCCGATGTGAGGAGCCTGCGGAGCCCAGTGCCCCAGGCTGTAAAGGCAGGGCAAGGCTGCCAGCAGAGCAAGGGCGCTCAGGTGTGCTGAGGACACCCTCTCGCTCACTCGCGGAGCCACAGTGGCCCACAGGGCTACAGACCTGCTGACCACCTCCCTCTCCTCACATACCACCAATGTGGCTTGGACAGGTCCCTTGCTTGGATTTGGGGACCATCCCTCTGGAACAAACAGCATATTTCAGACTCAGGCTCGATGGTTCCCAGCCTAAAACCCTTCTATATCTTCCACTGATCACAAATTGAGGTCCAGGCACCCCACTGTCTACCAAGGCCCTCAGCATTGTCCACGCCCGGCCCAGGGCCCAGGCTCCTCCCTCCTCGAGGGGCCACCCGAGGGCTCTTCCCTCAGCCTCTGCTTGCAGCCTTGAGGCATCTGCACCTGAGCCTGCCTCCCCGACCACCACGTGTACACGTACCTGTGCTGGCTGCTCCCTGCCAAGCCCTGGGGAGGCACTCTGAGTATCCCAATGTTTGCTGGAGGCAGGGGGATGCGGGGCCCAAGCCTGGCCTGTGTGATGGGCAGACCCCACGCACCGGCCACCCTCAGTGCACAGTCCTGTTCAGGCACTCTAGAGC
>NW_007778060.1:0-323 GCF_000696425.1 Galeopterus variegatus
CAAGATAAAGAGTTCTGGAGATTGCATGTACAACAGTGTGAATGAATGTACTTAATACTACCGAACTTAACTTGAAAATGGTTAAGATGGTAAATAAATAAATAAATAAATAAATAAATAAATAAACTGAATACACTGTGATACATTTCCACAACAGAATATTTTATAGTTAAAAAAATGAAAGTAACACTGCTACCCAAAACAACATAGATGAACCTCACAAACATCATGTTGGACTGAAAGAAGTAGATGTAACTTATCGATAAATGTCTGGATGATGGTGAGAGGCAGGCTAGTGTGTTTAGGAGCACGAAGAGATTTTC
>NW_007778060.1:1409-3321 GCF_000696425.1 Galeopterus variegatus
ATAAATGTCTGGATGATGGTGAGAGGCAGGCTAGTGTGTTTAGGAGCACGAAGAGATTTTCTAAGATGCTGCTTGTTTTCTACTTCTCCACATAAGCAAACTTTATATAAGACTGTTCACTTCAAGATAAGTTACCAGGCTACACATCTGACATATACGCATATGTCTGTATCACATTATACAACAGTAAATATTATACAAAAATTTTAAACTGAGGGGAACCTATCAGTCCCTGTGTAACTGGTCAACTGGCCTCTCCTTCTCTTTCACCTTTGTATTACCACATCCTGTCAACAACTGGTACAGTTGCCCCCGTGATATATAAATTCAGTATTTAAAATTCCACACAAAGAATAAAACATAACTTAAATATACATATATTATATACACAGGGTATTTTATACACAGTCTCTCATTGATAGAGCAATCACACTTCTAGGACTTTATTCTAATAAAACATCTTGTATATACAAAAAGATTGAACTAAATACAATGCTTACAATATTGTTGTTTATAATACCAAAAGAAATAGAAACATCCTAAATGTTTAACAAAAGACTGGTTGAATTAAGATCACAAATGGCTTCCTAGGAAAGAAATATCAAAAAACACTCAGTGGAAGTCAGTACACAGTTGCTACACAAGAGGGTCCTACTGGTAGAATAAGGTTAAGCCAAATATTATGTAATAGAAATCACTGCATCCCACTTTCTTTCTACCTATCCACTTGCTGCCATCCCACCTTCTTTCTATTCCTTGTTAATTTACCAGGATTATGCGAAGGAAACCAGCAGATTTGCCCCACCATATCACATTAAAAGTTTAATTAAAAGCAAGAGTCAAGGTCATAGTTCACTGATTTTAAAACACATATTTCACTGATTTTATTTTTAATTATCTGACCAAGGATCTTGTTTGGGTTTTATTGACACATAATAATTGCACATATTCACTGATTTTTAAAACACACACTTTTTCCATGCCGTAACATCTCTGATATTGCACTACAGCCTACAACCAATATAAAAAGCACTGTTCATAGTTCTTTGTGGTGTTTTTTTCCCTAGTGATACATAAAATTACGGTGTATCTTCTTGTCAATTACATCTTATTTTTGATGATATATTACTCTGTGAAAGCTCAATTTCAAGAAGTTAAATAATCAGGGCCAGCCCTGTGGCTCACTCAGAGAGTGTGGTGCTGGTAGCGCTGAGGCCGCGGGTTCAGATCCTATATGGGGATGGCAGGTGCACTCACTGCTTGAGCGTGGTGAGGACCACACCGTGCCAAGGGCTGCGATCCCCTTACCAGTCAAAAAAAAAAGAAGTTAAATAATCAGAAGACAGCTAGAAATGAAATCTATTTAAGAGTAAAATAACCAAAGTAAATATGAACCAAAGCAATTTTTTTTAAAAAGAGAGAAAACTTTCTTTACAGAGTTTTCAGAGGCTATAAGGAATATGTCTAGATATTTACAATTAAATAGATTACTTTGAACTATTCAATACAAATGAAGATACTCAATGTTATAAAGGACACAGTCAGCTGGGCACTTACACGCATCACTTGTGACAACTGCTGAACTTTATCTGAGTCCTGTGTTCCTTAAGAGAGCGATAGGTAAGAAATCCCCAACCCTTCTGTGTTCCAAGAAACAGCTAACTTCAAAGGATGGCCCTGTCCTCGCATATTCTGAGACAAGACCCACCCGATCCTTCCTCAATGATTCCCGTATTTCATAAAACCCCGTTCTCTCCCTCCTCTTCAAGACATTTCTTATTAATGTACATCTTCCCCATTGCAACAGCCTGAATAAGATCGTCTCCTTTAATTGTACAGTGCGTTTTGCTTTTCACAATTTTGGTGCGAGGACTCAGACAGGATTAAGACCTTGCCTTCAGGGTTGGCCCGG
>NW_007778061.1:0-3321 GCF_000696425.1 Galeopterus variegatus
TTGTACAAATAGACATTCACAAAACCCTGGAAAAACACTCTACTCTTTTCAGTACAGCTCATACACCATCTTCTCTGGAAATCCTTTCCTGATCTACACCTCTTCCTATCTGTACCTCCCCCAATCAAATGTTTACTTTCCTTCTTTAAAGTTTCATAACCACTGTTATCTGGCATTCTATCTCAATTAGTGTGTTACTTTCTCTTTTTTTAAGTAAAACATATCATTAATAACCTTTTATACTGATGACACATTAAAATAATATTTTGTATCTGTTGGATTCAATATATTAAAATCAACGTCACATCACGGTTTCAGGAGGTGACCTAACAAAGGTGGGAATGATGACTGTAAGAGAGGCGAGTGATCTGAAAGCTGGCAAATAGAATGGAAGGAAATATTGCTTCCAGAACACTTGCCCCCAAGTTTCAGCTCATGAAATAAATTCACAAACTGACCAGACAGTTTTCATCTTAACTAGTTAGAATATAGGTTAAACTATCAGTCAATTAACTTTAACTTATTTAGTGTAAGAAGACAATAAGAAAGTTAAGTAAAACTCTAATGAAAAGCCAATAAGCAAAGTCTCAGTTTTAACAACATAATTAGCCTTGTCAAAACAAGGCTTCAACAAATTCGTTTAAGACTCAGAGTTGTTTCTCTCCGTGGAAATCTTTAGTAAAAGGCAAAAGACTGACACAATCTGAAGAGAAACCAGAGTATCTCGTGTTACTTTCTTACACTCCCTGTAGGTTAGGAACAGAAGCTGTCTTACTCTGCATATCTTCTTCTGCTCCTAGCACTGGATTTATGTCAACAACTACTTGCTGAATCTAAATGAATGGAAAACATAAAGGTTAAGATTAAAACCGAAATTTTTCCTTTACTCAGCCCCCAAATGAGGAACATATTGAGTTTTGGCAGGTGGTGACAATAGGAAATTATTATAAAAATAACAACCAACTAAATTAAAATATAACAGGAAATGATCAACTGCCTTAATGAAATCTCTATCTGAATGTGCCAGTAATTCTTTTTTTTTCTTTTTCTTCTTTTTTATTGAAGCCTAAGTGTAATTCTTTGAGATTAAAAATATCTAACAAGATTTCAAATGAATATAAATGAAATATCACCTATTAAATTAGTCATGGAGGAGTAGTGTATTGAATTTTGGCCTTCATATAGCAAAAAGAATGTGAACAGCCAAGACAAATCCAGTATTAAGTAAACCAAAAGTCGTTGTGGACAGATGGTATTGAAGGCAAAGCTGAAGGAATCCATGACTGGCTTCGTGTGGTTAAAAACACAGCCCCTACGTTACCAGTGACGCTCAAGAGGAGGCTGAACTTGCAGGGTATGTGGGTCTAGGGAAGGGCAAGGGGAATTTGTAAAGGTATTTTCACCATAGCCTTAAGGTGGGGTGGAGGGGGCGGGCCCGTCCTGAGGGGGTGGAGGGTGGGGGTGGGGTCCCGGGTGAGGGAGTTTGGAGCCTGAGGACCCGGCCTGAGGGGGGTGGGGGGTTGAGGGTTGATGGTGGGGGTCGCGACCTGAGGGAGGGTGGAGCATGAGGACCCGGCCTAATGGGGGTGGTGGGTGGGGCCGGGGACTCAGGGTGGAGCCCTCCTGGCCGGGTCAGGGCCTCCCGCAGTCCAGGCCGCATGGCCGCCCTCACATCCCCTCAGTCCCCTCAGGCAAAGTGCTGCCAACTGGGCTGGGTGAAGGAGTTCAGGTCCCGCCCCGAGGTGCCCAGTTACCGGAGCCGTTAGGGCCAATGATGCAGGTGAACCTCTTGAAGGGGCCAATAACCTGGCGGTCCCGCCACGACTTGAAGTTCTCCACGACCAACACCTGCAGGAGGCCCATGGCGGCAGCCTCCTCGCCTCAGCCGTTTCCTTGCGCCTGGCGGGAAAAACGCGGGAAGAGCCTCTCCAACTCTCGCGAGCCTAGATTAGACCACAGCATGACAGCGCCGTTCCTTAGCAACCGGAGTTGTTGAAAGTCCCCTTCTGATGTAATGTTGCTAAAAGTTTTTACCATGAACTTGTGTTGAATTTCTTTCACATGCTTTTTCTGTACACATTGATGTGATCAAATGTTTTTTTTCCCTTCCGTCTGCTCCATTGTTAATGTAGGAAATTACAATTAAAAATATTTTCTTACATGAAATCACATTTTTGTTCCTTAGGCACAGCCTGTTAATTCACTGCTGTATTGAATATGCCATTAATTTAATTAACATATTTGTCTCTCCGTGTGAGCTTGGCTCAAGTGTCGTTTTCAAGGTGGTGTTCTCTTCTGGTGCTTGAATGGAAGACAGCTAGCCTGGGTAAATGAGTTGAATAATTGCCCAACTTTTTGGATGCTTTAGAAATGGTTACTTAAGGTGGTGATGAGTTTTCCCTGATAACTTTGTAGAACTGACCTGCAAAACTGCCTTGTCCAGGAACTTTTGAATATGGCTTGAGCTTAGAATGGTTTTATTTTGCATTGTTTGCTTAAAGGTTTTTCTTCCTTTATAAACCAATTTATTCCTGAGCTACATTTTTTTTTTCTAAAATATGATCAATTTTATTTAGGATTTCAAATTTAATATAATATTTGTAAGAAAAAATCTTTTATTACAAAAGTCTTAAGCACATGTCACATTACAGCAAGTAGTATAGAGAACCCAGTATACCAGAAGTTCGGCATCAACAGTCTTCAGTGCAGGGCCAGTGTGGTTTCAACTATCCCCCTACCTCCTCTGCATATGAGTAGCTGGAATAACGGGAAGCAAATCCAAGACACCATAGGATTTCATCTCTAAGTACATCAGCCCGTATTTCTAAAGATATGTACTCTTTTATAAAACATAAAGTCAGCGTGGTTTTCATTTCTAAACATTTAAGTAAGTCATTAATATAACCAAGTGTCCAGTTATTTCTCACACGTAATCGGTGCATATATGCTTCTTTCAAGTGAAGTTTCTTTGAATCTACTTCCAAATAGGATCTGCACATTGTGATTGTTTATGTCCCTTAAATATTTTAAAATCCATAGATTTCCCCCACAACACTTCTTTTTTTTTTGGAGTTTATTTATTAAAAATAAAAACATGCTTTATGTTCTGTCCAGTTTCCCATACTCTGGACCTTTCTGAACATAATATTTCTATCCTTCCATTACTCATCTGTTTTTCCATTTTGTCTATATTTTCCAGTAAGGCCTTTTAACATTTAATATATTTTATTTTTATTTTACTAGGTTTATTTTTTGGCAGGTGTCCAATGGGTATCCGAACCTTTGACCTTGGCTTTATAACACCGTGCTCTAACCGACTGA
>NW_007778061.1:7031-7478 GCF_000696425.1 Galeopterus variegatus
CAAATAATGTTGATCCAATAAGATTATTTGATCTTTGAGTAAAACTTTATTTAAGAAATACGTCATGATTTCCTCCTGGGTGCCAGTGCTTATGGTGGGCACCAGGAGCTGAGAACATGGCATTCAACCCTTGCTCTGTGCAGCTCATTATCAAAGAAGGGTGTATGGCCACTTAGGAACTTGTTTCCATTATGGTTCCAAAGAGGAAATTTGTGTGTACAACAAAAATTTATAATTAATAATGTGCTTGTTTCGAAGTGAGATTCGTTTAGCCAGACTTAGGTATATAGGACACAGCTGACAGCAGGGGCTCTACGGCCAGCCAGCCTGGACATAAATCTTGGCTCTGCCACTTCATAGCTGTGCGATCGTGGGCAAGCTTCCATTCTCCGTGTACTCCATTTTTCTTGTCTGCCAAACATGTACAGCAATAGTACCTAACTCCTG
>NW_007778062.1:0-969 GCF_000696425.1 Galeopterus variegatus
GTTCGGATCCCATATAGAGACCGGTCCGCTCACTGGCTGAGTGCAGTGCGGGCGCGACACCGAGGGTTGCAATCCCGTTGCCGGTTGCGGTGCAGGCGCGACACTGAGGGTTGCGATCCCGTTACCGGTCACGAAAAAAGACAAAAAGGAAAAAAAAATACGTGTGACACACATCCACTCTCTTCTAGCTCAAGGCCCCAGGGAGGGGCCAGAGACACCCGGGGAATGGTTTGAGGCTTAGAGGAGTGGCCTGAGACCCAGACTCTGGGAAACTGAGCACCTCCTATCTCATATGCATGTATCAAAACAATACACTGTACCCCAAAAAAAGGTACAAGTAAATGTTAAAATAAGTAAAATAAAATAGGAGATTTCTGGTTTTTTCTCTGAGAAGACATGTAGGAAGTCTTTGCAGGTATTTATGGTAGCCCAGGTGCCCCAAGAACAGACACTATATTGGAGTTAAACATGGAAGGATTTCATTAGGGGAAACCCCTGTGAGAGGAAATGGGGTGGGAGGGAGGCCAGGAGAGTGGTCACACCATGATTAAGTCTGATCCCCAGTGAAGGAGAGATGGAAGGAAGGTTGCTTAGAAGTGGGGTTTGCCCAGGACTGAGGGTTCCCTGAAAGGACAGGGACAGTCCTGGTCACACCAGGAAGGTTGGCTTCCTTGGGCAGAAGTATGCCAGACTGCAATGCAGTCTGAGAAAGCCTTGGTAAGGCCATCAGGGTGTCTTCCATCAGAGGAGTCCCATACCCCCCAGGAAGGGCCTGCGTCAGAATCAACTGCCACACTCAGTCACTGGCAGGGAGCAGCTCACGGGAAGCTTGGCCAGGGTGAAAAAGTAGTCATGGATTTCAAAATGCAGCCACCAGGGCTGTCGACCCATAACATGTCCAGTAGTTGGAAATCTAGTGAGGTATATTCACATAGTCTTGGAAGAGGGTATTGGAAAGAGAGAAGGGGA
>NW_007778062.1:2681-3321 GCF_000696425.1 Galeopterus variegatus
AACATTTCAGTAAGAAGACTCTATCCATTCTGATTAACTTACTGACTGCCTTTTGTCACCCACCAAGTTTCCTAGGCCTCACTTATTTAACTTAAATTGAGGAAGTATTTGACCTCTACTTATGCATGAAAATATCAGAATTTATCATTTCTGGGACCTTGAACTATATTCCACTGTTACCTTTCAGCAGCAGAAACAAAGTAGTTGGAAAATAAATATTTCTTATAACTGAGCAGTAGCCCTGCTGTATGTTCTCATAAGTCAAAGGAAAAAAAAAGTCTATAAAGCATAGAACCACTTGCAACTGGCAAACACCAGAACGTTTGTTCTTTTATGGAGATTCACATTATTAATCAAAAATGTTGTTCATAACTCCTACAAAGCCATGTAAACTATTTCCTCTGTTTGGTACCCTGGTTTTCAAATTATGTTCCAAAAACTGAAACAACTCTCTTCAGTATCTGTTTACATGCCATCAAATAACCTGATGATTTATTTTCTATGAGAATGTCAACCAATATAGCCAATCTCAGTGGAATAAATTACAAGAAATTTTAGAATTTCTAAACTACCTGCCCAAATAAGCCCATACATAATGTAGGCATTTAACCCAGCTTTCTGCTTATTCACTATATTGCCC
>NW_007778063.1:0-3321 GCF_000696425.1 Galeopterus variegatus
AACCCCCAAACTACCCTGCCCCCACCTCTGTTTCAACTGTCCCATTCTCCAACCCCCCCCCTTCTATTTCCCTTCACTGCCGTTAGTACTTGGACTTCAACCATTCCCTGACACCACTGGGATCTATGATATACGGCTCCCGTCTCCTGTTCACTGTCTGTCACCTCGCTGGTGCCCTCGTTTTTCTTTTAAGCCCTTCGGATGCTACAGTCCATCGTCACAGCCGTTCCCTTCCACACGCTGCCATTCCTTCGGCCCTGATTCTCTGGTGCATGAGACTTGGCCCCGATTCTCTGGTGCATGAGTCTGGTGCAGCCCCGACCCTGGTTAATCCCACTGTCCTCTTTCTCCATGCCGTCACCTGGACAGCTGAGCCACGGCCCTGATTCTCTGGTGCATGAGACTGGTGCAACCCCGACCCTGGTTAATCCCACTGTCCTCTTTCTCCATGCCGTCACCTGGACAGCTGAGCCACCCTGGAGAGGAGCACACATCACGCCGAACTGTCCTGAGCACCAGCCTAGGTGGGCTCCCTGGTCTGCCTGGCTGTCCTGCTCTTTGTGTCTTTCCCTAGTCCTTTCTTTCACTCCATCATTTCACATCTTGCCCTCTCCCTTTAAACTCTCAACATCTCCTCACTTTTAGCTGATGACCTTGTTTCTTTTTTGCTGAAAAAAGAGATACTGTGCACTCGGAAGAGAACTTCTGACTCCTAGCACTCTCACGGTCACACCCACCCACGAGGCTGCGCCTCTAACTACAGCTCTGCCTTCCCTTCTGTTACCGTGAATAACTACTGTTCCAAGCAAAAGACCTTGACTCCATGTTCCTGAATCGTCACCAATTGTTTCCTTTCTGCTGGACAATTCTCAGTGGTTTATCAACTCTTCCTTACCCCACAGCCCTCAGGAGGGTTGTCTGTACCACTGTCTCCACTCATCTCTCATTCTCTCTAAATCCACTTTAATCAGGTGTTCACAGTCTATGAATACTCCATGGTCAAGTTCTAGTTCTTACCCCACATGAACTTTCAGTGGAATCCAGCACAATTGATTGCACTCCCTTCTCCTTGAACTCTTTCTGACTTGGCTTCCTGGATGCCACTTGCCCTTGGCTGTCCTCTTACCTCCCTGTCAGGTCCCTCTCCGATTCCTTTGTTTCTTTCTCCTCATCTCCCCAACCTCTCAACTTTGAAATGCCCCAAGGCTCAGTCCTTGGACTTCTTCTCCTTTTTAGTTACCCATATTTCATGGGTGCTCTCATCCAGCCTCAGGATTTTGCATTCCACCCGTTTGCATACAACACCCACATTTATATCCCCAGCCTACACTGTCCCCCCAACTCCTTACACTCTGCTGGGCATCTCCATTGGCCATTTCATGGGCTTCTCAAACTCCATATGCCCCCTCCTCATCTGCTCCACCTGTACCTGGTCCATTCAGCGGATAACTGAATGCTTATTCTCTCTTTCCACCATAACACATATCTCATCCACCAGCAGATCAAATTACATCCAGGCTCTGACCAGGTCTTATTGCCTCCCCACCACCCCAGGTCCACACCGCCATCAGCTCTCTATCTAGATTGGTGTAGTAGCCTTCCACCTGATCCCTCTTCCTACTGTGGCCCCTGCAGTCTAATCTGAACACCAGGGCTGACTCTTAAGTCCCTTCATGTCAGTTCTGTTACTCCTTCTCTCAGAACCCTCCAGGGCTTCCCATCTCACTCGGAGTAAAAGCAAAATCCTCACAACAGCCTTCAAGGCCCTATTGGATCTGCCTCCAGTGACCTCTCTGCACTCACCACCTGATTCCACTGCCTGCTGATGCTGCTCTAGCCCCACTGGCTTCCAGCTGCTCTTTGCAAATACCCTTTTCACTCTTGCTTCAGGACCTTTGCACCTGCTGTCCTCTCTGCCTGGAATGCTCTTCCCCGAGAATCTGCAGTGCATGAGGGCCTACTTCCTTCATGTCTTTGCTCAAGGGGGACCTCATTAGTGAGATATTTCCCATCACCCTGTGTAACGTAGAAACCCCACGTCCCAGCCAGTCCTTTCGCTCCTAACCCTGCGTTACTTTTCTCCATGACACATTATGATCTGGCATCTGTTTATTTGTTGTTATTATTATTTGGTTGTCAACCACCTCCCCACTGGAATTTAAACTCCAGGAGGCTGGCACTTTGGCTGTTTTATTCACTGCTGTACTCCAGCGCCTAGAACAGGGCCTGGCATTGAATCAATGTTTAGAGGGTGTATTCAGGGAACATGGCTGTCTTGTCGACAAACTTCCAACAAAGCTCGGTCTCTACAGCAGATCTTTGGTGGCCACGTCATGGTATTGTGAATTCTGGTCCTTGTGTTAGGTTCCCAAGGGTATCAGATCTATGTCTTCTAAATATGAAATGAAAGGAGAATCTGCCCAATGAAAGTAATTTTCTATAACATCAGAGACATTCAAGTCCCACAAAATATCACATTTATGTACTATTCTGCTTCAGGGGAGCTTATGAGAAAAAGGCAGATATCTACTCATTAAAAATATTTTTTGATCAACTTCCCAAACATTAATTATTTTGCAGACATAGGAGACCTGGTCTGCAAGGACAATGTTCAAAAAGCAAAGGACAATGTCTTACCATATATATTACCATATGCACACCACCCTCCACCCCCCAAAAAAAAACAAGAAAAGAAAGAAAGCTAGCCAGCCAAGGACAACAAGTAAGAGTTAGAACAGGAGAAACGATCTCTGCTGACAGCCTCCTTTTCCTTTCTCCAGTGGTAGCGTGTGGCTTACTTGTTACTTTACAGCACAAAAAAAACAAGAAAAGAAAGAAAGCTAGCCAGCCAAGGACAACAAGTAAGAGTTAGAACAGGAGAAACGATCTCCGCTGACAGCCTCCTTTTCCTTTCTCCAGTGGTAGCGTGTGGCTTACTTGTTACTTTACAGCAGGGGGTTAAGGACGGCACATATATTTATTTTGCAATTAGTGAAGTAGGAGGGAATGTTTCTGAAAATCTTTGCTTTGCAGCCTCAAATACTTAGCACTGTTATTGGTTTCAGGTTAGTGCTGTTTAGCACCTGTCAATGTGTTTTCCTGCACGGTCTGGCCTGAGGTGCGTGGAATGTAAATACGTCCCGTGACGCTCACCACCTGTTACACGGAGAGTGCTGGTGTGCGCGGCACACCTACTCTGAGTGGGTGTCCAGCTTTGTCGCGGATACTGAGACATCCTATCAGTACAATGCCTTGTAGTTGTTTGCATGTTAAATTATCTTGGTACATGCTTTTAAACACACCTGTCCTAGGTGCTCCCTC
>NW_007778064.1:0-468 GCF_000696425.1 Galeopterus variegatus
CAAATATTTTCTCCCACTCTGTTGGTTGTCTTTTAACTCTGTTAATTGTTTCTTTTGCTGCTGCTGCACTATTTGTAACATCAAACATATGAGAAATTGTAAACAACCTTAATTTCTATTCAAAGAGGAATGATTACACTAATCGATGCATCTGTATAATGGTGTATTATGCAGCCACGAAAAAAGAATGAGCTGCCAATGCATTGACGGGGTAAGTTCTTGGTGCTCTGTTGTAAACTGAAGCAGCAGGCTTCCGAGCAACCCCAGTTTCCGTCTGTGAAATGGAGACGGTCCTACCAGCACCTGCCTCACAGCGCTGGGCGGATGCGATGAGCGTGGGGTGCAGAGTGAGGTGCCCACATCATCAGTCTTTTTCTCCATGGGATCACTCCCCTCATAGGAGAACGCTGCTCTTCCTCCCATTAGGAAACAAACAAACATTGTCCTGACCCCACTGCCCTCACCACC
>NW_007778064.1:2138-3320 GCF_000696425.1 Galeopterus variegatus
GTACAGGGCCTTACAGGAGCAACTCATTGCCCCCCACCCCAGCAATTACCTCTCTGACTTCATATCCTCTCCCTGCCCCTCAACCTCACTCTCTTTGCTTTAGCCCGACTGATTTTCTTCTTATTCCTCAATCATGCAGCGTCCTCAGTGCCTTCACACTGACTGTTCCCTCTCCCTAAAACACTCTTCCCTAGATACCCACAGCTCGTTCCCTCACCCCCCTCAAATCTTTGTTCAAATACCACCTTCTTGATAAGGCTTACCTCAAACACTATGTGTAATCCTCCTGGCACTTCCAATCCCATTTTCCTTGCTGTCCTACTTCTTTATTATCTTTAATCTACAGCAGAATTTCTTTATCTGCTGTATCAGTTGCCTATTGTCTACATCCCCCCTCCCCACTAGAATATAAACACCCTAAGTGTTTATATTGGTCTGTTTTGCTCACTTATATATCCCAAGAACATTGAACAGTACCTGGCATGAAGTAGATGCTCAATAAATACTTGCTGAGCAAATGAATGAATGGACATAATCAAATTAACTGTGATTTATTAAGCACTGATCTCATAAGCACTAAAGTAAGCATTTTGTATATATTATCTCATTTAATCCTTACATCAGTAGTAGAAAGAGCAGGAAGGGCTGATGCAGGGCTAGGGACTGAGATATTATAATTCTCATCCTGTAACTAAAGAAAACTGAAAACTAGAAGGTTGGTAACTCACCAAGTTCACACTCTGGTGTGCAGCAGAATGAATGGGGTGGGGGGATGTTAAATGCACGTCTGTCCACGTGCTAAACGGGAGCTCTTAACCATTTTGCCCTCCTGCTCTTCCTAATGCAACCCAACCAGTTCAAAGATACATATACACAATTTTTCTTTCTTTTTTTTTTTTGCATTTCCACAATACCAACTATTTAGATGAAAGTCATTAAATTGAGCAGTGCTTTAACTGTGCACACATAAAAATTAAGTGTGGTCGTGGGCAAATGATGGATGAGGTCATACGTCTTTCTGTTTTCTTCAAGCTTTGCGACTTTATCATTAAGTTCCAAATAACCTTTTGCTTCTGGGAGTGGTGTTTTGCTTTGTTTATTTTTGCTGTGATGGACTGTGTCTCTTCCCTTGGCCCAACTTATTAGCTTTAGTCATCAACAACAATTAGTGAAAACATGAGG
>NW_007778065.1:0-444 GCF_000696425.1 Galeopterus variegatus
GTTTGGGGCAAAAGCTCTCAGAGACAACACTATTAGGTGTTGTGATTAATAACATGCCTTCTTTGAATGCTTTAAAAACATTTTCAAAACATCTGGCCATCATCCTTAGACGCTGTGTCTTGCAGGAGACTAAGAAGAGAAGCAAACCTCCAATTTTTGGGAAAGGAAAGAGAGGCTGATGGAATCCAGGTGGCTGAGCCGAGTCAGGCTCCCCTCTACCCCTTTCCTACGTCTCACTTCTCTCCCGCACGCACAGCTGCAGTGAGATTTGCAAGGATCTTGCATGGCAGCATCAGAACAGGTAAGCGGGCAAGAGGTGTTCTGCACGTGACTAGTTGGCTGTGTCCTCTTTACTTCAGGGGCCCTGCAGCAACTGCACCAGCTGTCACTAAAGGTGCATACTCCACTGTCCCCTGGCTGGGTGAGGTCCCCCAGAGGAGAGAA
>NW_007778065.1:2376-3320 GCF_000696425.1 Galeopterus variegatus
GATGAAAACAATACTGATATTTCCCACATTATTTTGCAATCTTTCCATTTTGGAAAAAAAAATATATAGACAGACAGACAGACAGACAGACAGATAAAGCATTATCCTCCTTTCCCGTCTCATGCCCTCCCTGAGATGCGAGCATCCCGACTTTGGGATATCTCATTCCTGTTGATGCTTTTACCGCTTGTGTTTTGTATGTGAGACTGGTTTGTGTGTGTGCTTAATCTTTGCATAAATAGTATCACGCTCTATTTTCCTTTTAGAACTTTTTTTTTTTTCAGAACTACGTGTGTGAGATTTTGTGCATGTGGACATTTGCAGAAGGAGTTTATTCATCTCCATTGCTGAATATTAAAGCACAGTTTATTCAAATTCATCTCACTGAGGAACAGGTGGGCTTCTGCTACTTTTCCACTATTGCCAGTGGTGCGGCCCTGAACGTTTCAGCATCTGTGTGTTTATGCCCGTCTGGTACAGTTTTTCTAGAGGAGACGCTAAGAAGTGGAAATGCTGGGTCACAGGACATGCACACCCTGAGCCTCACTGCACTTTGCCACGTTGCTTTCCAAGTGCTTGCCCCAGCGTCCTCTCCCCCGGGTGACACCTGAGTCTGCTGCTGCATTTACTCGCTGACACTTGGTGTTACCAGATTCATTACTTTTTGCCCAGCTGAGAAGTGTGAAATGGCATCTTCTGATTATTTGAATTTGCATCTTTCTGATTACATACGGCTTGTTCATCAAGCTCAAAGGCAGTGGTCACACAACTGGAAAGGAATGAAGGCAGCTTACTCAGAGGGAGAGAAATTAAAATATTAGGAGAGGTAAAATAAGAAGTTCTAATATAAATCTTCTGAACTGTCATGAAAAGGATAGGAAATGGATTGCAAAGTTGCAAAATTCAGCAGAACGTTTTTTTTTTTTTTTTTTTTTTTAGAAAAA
>NW_007778066.1:0-724 GCF_000696425.1 Galeopterus variegatus
TTCCTTTTTTGTTGATGGGGTAAGGAAATCCATTCAATGACTCCTATCTGAGGAAGAAATTTACAAAGCAAACCTGTGGGACTATGTGCGGTATTCAAAATAATGAAATGAGTGACTTGAGATTTAACAATATGTGTTACTTGTCTGGAATGTAAAAAGGATTTAGTCTGTTTTAATTTTAATTTTGCTTCTTCAGATAAGTAATGAGGGGAGGACAGATCAGGGTTTCCCTTCAAGGTATTTATCTAATGTTGTAATTGATAAGTAGGAATGCCCATAGAAGGGTGGAGCTGTTTAATACAGCCAAGTAACTTTTGTAAATTATTTAGAGTAACAGGCTCCTGAATATAGAAAGATACATTTTGTGGCCGTATATTTCTCTGAGTGATTAAAATACCAAGGTATTTCCAAGGCTCCTTTTTTTGTATTTTATCTGGAGCTATTGGTAAACCAGCATTACTAACTTGTTTGATTAAATGTAAAAAAAACTCGTGATAGCAGTTCTGGGTTGTTATGAGCATTGTCAATTTGTCTCATTATAGCATCTTGGAGATGATTAATAAAATCTATAGAAGGCTCAGTGGGTCCCTGTCTCACAGTAGCAAAAGTTTTAGTGGGAGTATTCCAGGGACTATGCAATGGCTCTAAATGTCCCATTTGTAAAAATTGTTTAAAATTAAAGCAGCTTGATTTAATTTCTCCCCTTCAAGAGGCCACTGCTCCA
>NW_007778066.1:2183-3320 GCF_000696425.1 Galeopterus variegatus
CCATTTGCAATGATTGTTTAACAAATAAACAGCTTGATTTAATTTCTCCCCTTTGAGAGGCTACTGCTCCACCCAAACTGGAGGACCAGGGGTCCATTGTAATTTGAATGGTGGGACTGTGGCCGTGGCCATCGTGATAAATTTTGAAGGAGATGTCCCAATATAACTATCATATTGAGCATGGGGGTCTTGGCACCATAGAGTTCAAGGAAGAACTGGAACAGAATGCATAATGGAGGAAGTTTGTCCCGTGGGACCAGTACACAACAAAGGATTTTTATTTTCATGAGGGATTTTGAAACCGCCTAATAAAATAAGTGTAACTGGCAAAGAAGTTACTTTCTATAATGGAGTCCAATTTCTTTTAGCAATTATGGTAACATCAGCCCCTGAATCTGTAATTAATTTTTGTTCAATAGATAATGTCAACAGTGGCTGAGTCTTATCTAATCTTTGTATCCAAAACACATCAGGGGAAGCAAGAGGTTGAAGTTTAGATTTTGTTTCAGGAATTTTGTTCCAAGCCTTTATGGATGTTCTAGTTGTTTGGTCAAGTAATGCCGGAGACCAGCTTCGCAGGATTCACTGCACCTGAATAGGTGGTGTGGATTTGGTGAAAAAAGAAAGACATGGACCACAGATGTCTAGTGCAAGTGTGGACAATATCCACATGAATTTTGTTTTATTTATACCTTTTTACTTATTTTTTACATAATGATTTATCTTTTAATCAAAACATTTCTTTCATTTCTATTGAAAAGGAAAAGTCAAAATGTTCCAAAGCACTCATACTCTGACAAAAAACATCTACTCATGCATCAATAGTTCACCCCAAAGCCTGTGGCTTGTTGCCAGGAAACTATACAATAGCAGCATGCACATCTACTCATACATCAAAAGTTCACCCCAAAGCCTGTGGCTTGTTGCCAGGAAACTATACAATAGCAGCATGCTTGGCTTTAAATGTCAGACCTTCGGTCTGAGTGTAAATCTTTAACCTTCTTAGCGCTTGGCTTTAAATGTCAGACCTTCGGTCTGAGTGTAAATCTTTAACCTTCTTAGCTTGCATTTTGACCCTTTTTTAATCTTACTTATACTTACTATACTTGATTTTAATAACATTGATGAGTTATGTTT
>NW_007778067.1:0-3320 GCF_000696425.1 Galeopterus variegatus
TTTAAGCTATACTACAAAGCAATAATAACCTAAACAGTGTGGTACTGGCATAAAAACAGGCAACCTGATCAATGGAACAGAATAGAGAATCCAGAAATCAACCCACACACTTACTGCCATCTGATCTTTGACAAAGGCACCAAGCCTATTCACTGGGGAAGGGACTGCCTCTTCAGCAAATGGTGCTGGGATAACTGGATATCCATATGCAGGAGAATGAAACTAGACCCATACCTCTCACCATATAATAAAATCAACTCAAAATGGATTAAGGATTTAAATATACACCCTGAAACAATAAAACTTCTTCAAGAAAACAAAGGAGAAACACTTTGGGAAATAGGACTGGACACAGACTTCATGAATACGACCCCAAAAGCATGAGCAACCAAAGGAAAAATAAACAAATGAGATTATATCAAACTACAAAGCTTCTGCACAACAAAAGAAACAATTAACAGAGTTAAAAGACAACTAACAGAGTGGGAGAAAATATTTGCAAAATATACATCTGACAAAGGATTAATATCCAGAATATACAAGGAACTCAAAAAACTTTACAAGAAAAAAACAAGTAACCCAATTAAAAAATGGGGAAAAGAGCTAAGTAGGCATTTCTATAAGGAAGATATACAAATGGCCAACAGACATATGAAAAAATGCTCAACATCACTCAGCATCCGGGAAATGCAAATCAAAACCACACTGAGATACCATCTCACCCCAGTTAGGATGGCTAAAATCCAAAAGACTCTGACCAATAAATGCTGGCGAGGTTGCGAAGTAAAAGGAACTCTCATACATTGTTGGTGGGACTGCAAAATGGTGCAGCCTCTGTGGAAAATGGTATGGAGATTCCTCAAACAGTTGCAGATAGATCTACCATATGACCCAGCTATCCCACTGCTGGGAATATATCCAAAGGAATGGAAATCATCAAGTCAAAGATATACCTGCACTCCAATGTTCACTGTAGCACCATTTACAGTAGCCAAGAGTTGGAACCAGCCCAAATGTCCATCATCGGATGAGTGGATATGGAAAATGGAAGGAATGCCTCTCTCTTGAGGGTTTTGGGAGATTAACCCTTTTGGGGGCATCTCACTGCTCAGAATATATGCGCTTTGAGTAATCTTTGGTGACTCCATCACCCAGGGAGAAATGGGTGACAAATCCGTGGGAGGCAAAGCAACAGACTTCCTCTTTTCCAATATGAATGCCTTTTATTTCTTTATCTTGCCTACTTGCTGTGGCTAGGACTTCCAGTACTATGTTGAACAGAAGTGGTGAGAGTGGGCATCCTTGTCTTGGTAGAATTCAGCAGTGAAGCCACCTGGTCCTGAGCTCTTCCTTGCTGGTAGGCTTTTTACTAATGAGTCTATCTCATTCCTTGTTATTGGTCTATTTAGGTTTTCTATTTCTTCTTGGTTCAATCTTGGTAGGGCATATGTGTCCAGAACTTTATCAATTTTCTCTGGGTTCTCATATTTTTTGACATATTGTTGTTCACAATAGTCTCTGATGATCTTTTATATTTCGGTGCTTTCTGCTGTAATGTCTCCATGTCCATTTGTGATTTTATTTATTTGGGTCTATTCTCTTTTTTTCTTGGTTGTTCTGGCAAACGGTTTGTTGATTTTGTTTATCTTTTCAGAATACCACCTTTTATTTGATTGATGTTTTCTATTGTTTTTTTAGTCTCCATTTCATTTATTTCTGATCTGATTTTTATTATTTCTCTTCTTCCAGCCTGTCCACAAGAAGGGAGAGGAAGGGTCTCAGAGTGCCTGGGGCCAGCCCAGAGATAATGGAGGGAGAAGTGACTTGACATCAGCTTTCTGGCTTCTGCCAAGGAAGTGGCTGGGCCTCAACCCAGGTGCATTTGAGAGCAGAGGGGGAGGCTCCATGGGAAAGCTCTGCTCAGGGGTGGGTGGCCTCCTATCTCTACAGAGTGGCACACAGGGCCCGGCGTGTCTCCCACACACCTAAATCAGCCTGTGTCCCACCCATCTCTACATACCTGCATCCACTGCCCACCTCTCTTCACATGCTCAGGTGCTGTGGTCTCTGTGTATCTCACACACACAACCGGCACTCATGAACATGAACAATGTTCAGACCTGAGCTCATACAAAGATGCTGACACCCCGCCCACGGAGATGAACACACACCTGCACGGTCCTGGCTCCATGCATACCTGGAGGTGCACACAGACATGCGCACTCACAGCACCACACAGCAGAAAGACATAGATGATGGGTAAACACCAGTGTCTCTTACAAGCAACTTTCATCCTGTGACCTGTGGCAACAACACTGTGGCTGTCCTGGGTGCAAGATTCTGCAGTGAGACACCACCCCAAAGGGCCTAAGGGCCTCAGACATCAGTCGGCCCTGTTCAAGATCCACCCCCCCCAATACTCTGATTATCCCCAACCCTTCCCAGACCCCGCACTTGAATTGCCTCCTCTAGGAAGGCAGCACGGGATGCACACTCACCTCTCTTGACTGCCTTCAAAGCTATCCTGAGGAGTTATCGGAGGAGACCCCAGCCCCCTCACTCGCACAGTGATGAGGGGATGGAAGGTTCATCCGTGTCTTTTCTAGCCACGTGTTCCAAAGGAATGTCAGGGGAGCCCAGTGTGGGATGTGGGCGGGGCATCCACAGGACCCTGGAGGTGTTTGGAGGCCTTGGGGAGTCTTCAGAATGCATCGGGCATCTCTGGGATCATCCCACAGCTGTACGTGCAGCCCCTAAACCTTCCCTGATGGCCATCTGTACCCAGGTCAGAGCTGGGCTCTTCTAGGCCCCAAAGAGGACTGTTAAGCTGAGGGATGGAAGTAACAAGCCTGCCCCCTGGGAAGCCTGAACGACGAATGGAAAGGCTGTGGACCAGGGAAGAAACACAAAAGGAGGTCAGTGCCCTTCCCCTTTTCTCCCAACCAGGGCTCCTTCCCTCACTGGGAAAGACTAGTGTGTGGACACATCCTGAAAGTCCAAGCTCTATACGAGCCCCCCAAACAGCCACTCCTAGGCCTTTCTGAGAGGAGGCCTCTCTAGGAGGCACACTCTCCAGAAGCAGATGCAGGCCCACTTGGGTCAGAAAGTCCTGGGTTCGGCTGCTGGGACTGGTCTGTAAAAGGGACAAGGACCTGGCTGTCGCAGGCCCTGTGGGAAACAGAGGGGCAGGGAAAGAGCGCGACTCCCTCAAGAGCGGCCCCTGCTCAGGATGCAGGCTATCCAGGGCTGAAAGACTGGACAGGGAAGGAGGAAACAGTGCGAGAGCTGACTCTTCCAGCCCAGAAGCTTGGGATGGTGTT
>NW_007778068.1:0-457 GCF_000696425.1 Galeopterus variegatus
GGTTTGGTGAAGGAGGAAGACAAAGAGATGATTAAACAGTTCAATGTAAGTGCTGTGAGAGAACCCCCACATACGTCCAATGGAGAGTCACATGAAACTGGAATTTGAGAAGCATATGGCTCTTGTCAAGTTGGATGTCTGTAGATTTCTTTCCATAGATCAAATGAATTGCAGAACTGTCAGTTTCCAAAGCAAACCCTGACATTGAGATGAAGTCAACCTGACATGCAGCTACATAAATGACTATGTACCATGACAGAGAGCCATTCAACTGGATGCCAACTGGAATTCTTGTCAGACTTCAGAGTCAGGCAGACCTGGACCTAATTCAACTCTAGCACTTAGTAGCTCTGAAACACTGGTCAGGAGACTTAACTCCTCTAAGCCTCAGGTTCCTCCTTGGTGAAGTGCAGATGAAATGGAAAAATGGAAAGAAAAATAAATGTGGAAATGGACA
>NW_007778068.1:2561-3320 GCF_000696425.1 Galeopterus variegatus
GAACAGGAAGCAAGAAAATACAGGGAGGAGGAGGCTGGTTTTCCTTCACTTCCATTTGGGCGTGACAGTATATAACTCAGACAGGAATTAATTTGACTTGGTTTCTGCACGTTACCATGCAACATGAAAAGGTATAAGGGAATAAACAACATCAAGGAAGACTTGGAGCAAAATAACATGCACGGCCATCAATCTGCAAAAGGAAGAACTTGACCATTGAAGTTACTCTCACTGTAGAATAGAAAGTTGACTTGTTTAGAAATTAAACTAAGCCTATTTGAAAAGGCCAATGATTATTTCATGGGAAATTGAATCACATTTATTTACATGTTTTAAATAAGATCAAGTACAGAAGCTTAGTAAGAATCTATAGAGCAGAAGACACAAAAATATTTCAACAAATTAGTAGTGTATGCTTGCAAATTAAGTGGTTAAAAACTGTTACTTTTTAACGCCTACAAATTATATTACTCATGACACTAATGTACTCCCACTGGCAAAGTCTGTATCTAATTTGTGTAATGAAGTATCTGATCACCACTGAATATGTGTAGTTCCAAGATTCAGAATTCCAAATTTTTTATAAACCAAGAGCTCCAGTAGACCCAGGAAGCGGCAAAAATTCAAGAGTTACATTATCAAGGACAGTCTTGTTGGAGCAAAAATCTCACCATCTACTTTTTCTGATTGAAACTAATATTTTTACCTTCCAGGCTGAGAAATCTGGAAGAGGGGACTGACTGGAGCTCTGTGGGTTTC
>NW_007778069.1:0-3320 GCF_000696425.1 Galeopterus variegatus
TCTACCCTAAGTGAATCATTGTGCAGTGTATGCATGTATAGAAACAATGAATTGAACCAACAGAAAATAAATAGAAATGAATTATTTTTTAAAAAGAATATACCCCCATAAGATGAGGAACAAGACAAAGATGGCTGTTCTTACCACCTCTATTCAATATGGTCTTAGAAGTTCTAGTCAGTTTACTTAGAAAAGAAAATGAAATAAAAGGCATCCAAGCTGGCAAAGGAGACGCGAAACCATCTTTATTCGTGGATGATAGGATCTTGAATATTGAAAATCCTAAGGAATCCACTGAAAACCATTTAGAACTAATAAATGACTTCATTAAGGTTGCAGGATATGAGTTCAATATATTAACATCAATTGCATTTCTCAATTTTAGAAATATCAATTTTATTTCTCTATACTAACAATGAGCCATTGTAAAAAAAAAATGTAGAAAAGAGTTGCACGTGCAATAGTATCAAAAAGAATAAAATACATAGGAATAAATTTAACAAAAGATGTATAAGCATACTACATAAAGAGTATTACATTGCAAAAAGAAATTAAAATCCTAAATAAATGGGAAGACACCTCATGATTATGTGTAAGAAGGCTTAATTTTGTTAGGATGGCAATATTCCTCAAATTTATCTACCTACTAAATTCAACACCTAAAAAATCCCAGCTGGTAGAAGTGATGTTACATAGTAGAAGCCGACAGGTGCTTCTACTATGGTCTTTTTTTGATTTTTATTTACTTATTTATTTATTTATTCCTTTTTGTCTTTTTTCGTGTCCGGCAACGGATCGCAACCCTCAGTGTCGCGCCCGTACTGGACCGGGACGGGCAACGGGATCGCAAAACTCAGTGTTGCGGCCGCACCTTGCTCAGCCAGTGAGCGGGAACCGGTCGGTATGTGGGATCCGAACCCTTGGCTGGAGCGCCGCCATGCTCCCAAGTGGCGCATTGTAGCAGTGCGCAACCGCGCTGGCCCTAATGTGGTCTTTTTTAACCTTCAGTGGCTATGTAAGAAATCTGTCTACCCTGCAACTGCCAGGCTAAGCTAGATGGATAGGGTGTGGAGAAAGAGTGGGGAGGTGGGAACCAGCCAACCCTTAGGTGTTCCAGACTGAGCTATTAGAGTCATCCCAGCTAATTCACCATATATAATGGAGCACAAACAAGCCCTCCTGTCCCCTCTCTGACTTCCTGAGCCTCAGAATTGTGATAAAATAATGAGGAGTTCCTAGTTTCAGCCACTAAAGTTTGATGTACGTTTTGATATGTAGCAAAGGATAACCGGAACCCGTAGATATGCATTCGCATTGTGCAGAAGATTTTGTGGCTTCCAAAAAGTACACAACGTTCATTGAAGGTCGGAATGTTTAATAAAGTACTATTTTCTACTTTTCCCAATCGTTCTCAAGCTCATTTATTGGAGTGCAATGAAATAGTTCTGGAGAAAAGATGTCAACGATTTGATGAAATACAGTTATTACCTATAAAATTCTTTTTCTATATTATAGTTATACTGAAGCACAATTGACAAGTAAAAATTATATATATATAAGGGGAAAACTTGACGTTTTGATATATTATGCATTGTGAACTAATCACCACGGTCCAGCTAACTAATGTATCCATCATCTCTCACAGTTATCATTTTCCTTTTTGTTGTGGTGGTGGTGATGGTAAAACACTTTTTAGAAAATGACAGTGGATGTTAAAACACTTTTTAGAAAATGACAGTCCTATCACAGGGACTTACTCCATAAGATAGTACTTCATGTAAATTAACGAGAAAGCAGTGAATTCTAATAATCCGGATTGTATTCGATTCTATAATTTGGAATCACAGATTAGGAAACCCTTGGATAATTGATTTTTCGAAGCAGCCTATAGCAGAGAAGGAGACCCAAACTGAGTTTCTGCCTAAAGGTTACACCCTATAGCTGGCTCTCAATCTTTCTTTGCCAGTTAGTGTTACTGAGTCACCCTTACCTGCTCATGATTTGTCTGTTATATGGTTTTCGATGGAAACAAGACAGATTCATCTGGCCTACACGAATCAGCATTGCAAGGAATTTCAAACCACGTCATTATATCTATATCTATGTGCATACACTGTACCCATAATTTACACTGTAACCATGATTAAAACTGCATGTTTGGATTTATGCTGGAAAAGTCATGAAATGTTATATGGTTGTGGACAATCACTACAAAAAAATGCATAGAGTTGTCTCTCTGTTCCTCAAGTGGACTCAGCTGTGGAGATAGGCGGGGCCGTGAGGAACACTCTCGGGTCTCTAAGCATCTACACAGGGAAGCCAATGGCCAAATAGGCAAAGAGGCAGAGCCCGACCACAACGAATGCCAGGAAACCGTGGCAGCCGCCTGCTGTGCTCGACGCTCACCTTAGTCCCTGGTGTTGACCTTCTCCTGCTCAGTGTGGAAGAGGGGAGGAGCCCAGGCCAAGTTCTCAAAGGCCATGAGTTACAGTCACCCCCCTCTCTACGTGGAGAGCATGACCTCTCTCAAGGTGCGCAACGTGACCTACCGCACCTCAGCCAACACCCTGCGGCCACTCTTTGAGAAGTATGGGTGCATCGGCGACATGTACATTAAGCAGGACCGCTTCACTAACGAGCCTCGTGGCTTCACCTTTGTCCGCTTCCTCTACAAGCACCACGCCCAGGACGCCATGGATGCCCTAGACGGGATCGTGTTGGATGGCCGCGTGCTGCGAGTGCAGATGGCCCACTGCAGTCACCCCTCATATGGCCACCACAGCTGCCGTCGGGGAATGCCACGTGCAGGTACAAGGGAAGTAACTATGAACGTCAGAGCCGCAGACCAAGGCCTCGTCGTCCCAGCCGTTCCAGTAGGAGGGGCCGATCCAGATCCCGATGCCGACTTGGATCCCGACCCAGGAGTAGATCTCACGTCAGCTGCTTGAGGTCTGGGTCTCGCTCCCGCTCTCCTTCTCGCTCTCACCGTAGATCTTCTTCAACCCCTAGATCCAGTTCCACCCAAAGATCCATATCCACGTCCTCCTCGGTGTCCAGATCTCGCTCGTGGACCGGGTCGAGCTCTGGGTCCAGAAGTCTTCCACCTGGGTGCAAGAGGGTTTCCGAGTCTGGATCACGATCCAAGAGTACCTCTAAGTCTCCTGAAGAGGAAAGAGTTGGTTAGTGACTCACCAGGAAGCAACCTGAAGACTGGGCTGCAGAGCGGAGGAGGGGCGGGACGGGAAGTTAGAGTCATTTTATCAAACAGTCCTTGAAACAAGCCACTATCACTTGAAAAGTTGATTTCGTAACATGTTGTC
>NW_007778069.1:7598-8405 GCF_000696425.1 Galeopterus variegatus
AGAAAAATGTAATTTATTACCCTAGAGGAGATATTTATTCCACTGTTAATAATTGCAATAGAGCCTGATAAAGGTGTAGTGATAATAAGACATATTAGCTTAGGTTCTCTCTGTAGCAAATAACAAAAATCAAACCAAAGTTGGATACCTGAATCCCGAGGGGAGAAATAAAACCAGGCTCAGAAAAGATCTAGAAAGCAACTATATCATTTACAATAATGCAATAACTGAAGTGCTTTGAACAAAGGATGTATTCCTAAGGAAAAATTCAGAATCTAGTCTGGAGATTCAAAACGAACTCTGCTGCTGATAGAATGAATGCATATGTAAATAAACATGAACTCTATATACACACAAAAAATTAAATACATATATTAAACTACTTTGTTCTAAGGAATATACAAATTCCTGGCACAGGTGATCCCAGGAATTCATGCTGGTGTCTATGTTATTTCTGTGGCACAGGGTGAGCTTGCCAGCTTCCAGGGCCCCCTTCTTGCTACCTAGAATCAACAGACAATAATATTTACATATTAAAAAAAAGTTTTCAGGTAAAGCTGAGGACCATTTATTTTAATACCTGCCCAATCCCATTCCCTTCACTTATGCCCCAGAGGTACCATATTTTATACTTTTACCACCCACCACACATCGGTCACAATGCACATAAGAGAAGGACTAATGTTGTGTTCGCCAGTGGTCCATGGAACACCTTGTCCCTCCATCCGTGGAGATGTTAGCTGCATGTGGACGGGGCGGGGGTGGGTGGAGAGACACCCCTGGATACCCGTTTTAAACCTGCATGGG
>NW_007778070.1:0-3319 GCF_000696425.1 Galeopterus variegatus
CACAGGCCACAGTTTACTGACCCCGTATTTACTCATAAATGTGAAGGAAACCCCAAGGACTGGCAGATATTTAAAGAAAATAACTACTGTAATAGGAAAGGACCAAGATGAAAAAAACAACAAGCAATTCATAGAAAAGCAGTAAAGTTCTTGAAAAATCGAGCCGTACCCTCAGAAAGAATAGGCTTCTTAATAATAATAATAAAATAATTAGAGAACAAGAAAGAGATATTGCAAATTAAATGTTCCATGCAACTTTAAAAAAAAGTAGATAGATTGACTATTAAGATGGAAATGACCTAAACTCAACAATAACAGACAGAAACAGAAACAGAAAGAATGTATGGAAAAAATGAGAGAATTTAAGGGGCATGAAAAACAGAAAAAAGCTGTATTTCTTCAATTTCAGAAATACAGAATAGAGAATTGAGAAGAGAAAAAAATAAATCAAATTTAAAAACAGCTTCCCACTACTGACAAAAATCAAGCCTTTATACCATAGTAATTTACAAAATGTCAAACAAGATCATCCATTCATACAAAGATGCTTCAAAAAGTTCATGGAAAGATTTGTATTAAATACTTTAATTCTGTTTTTTCCATAAGCTTTTTGAAGTACCCTTGTATGTACATTGTCATGAGACCACAGAGCTCCAAGCATAAAGCTGAAAGCCCTTAAAGCTTTCAGAGAGGAGGAGACCGATGAAGAATGAAGGCAGCAACATGTTTTTTCTTCAAAAAGTATAAGAAATAGAAAGATAACAACAACAAAAAAAATGTCACAAGCATCAATGTGTGCTGGAAAACATTGGAGAAGTAGCTTCAATATTCTGGGGAAAACAATTTGAAATGAGATTTCTATGCTCAGCCGTAACCAAAATATCAATGAAGTCTGACAAGATAAATACGCTTTTGGTTATTCAAAGACTCAGAATTTCTTTCTATGTATCCAAAAATTTCCATCACCACTCCCTCCCAGGGATTATTGGTGTGTATATTTATATATAAGAAGTTTGTAAAAACTGAGAATGGCATAAAGGAAACAATAAAAGTGAGGAGAAATTTAAAGAGCACTTGGATTACCTCTGAGATGTTACCATTTGAGTGGTAGAGTTTTAACTGCATTGGATTATTTCCCTGTATAAATCCAATCAGCTTCTTTCTTCCCATAGCTGTTCATGTGTGAGTCCTCCTGTTAATGAATTTAGACATTTTAGAGCTCACCGGTAGACAGACCATGGGACAGTCGATTAAATGGCAAAGCATTGACAATACCAAAAATAACAATAACATTCCTCTGATTAAGAAGTGAAATGGTAAAGAGGTGGGGAGACATGTGCTGAAGAATCAAATTTAGAGGCTAAATACATTTTACTTCAATAAAACAAACCAACAACAGAAAGCTACTTTTCTTCTGCACTTTTTAGCTTTCTGGTAGTTTGCTTCACTTTTTATTCATAAATAAGTCTTTTTTCTTTTTTTAAATTAAAAGAAATTTAAATTTTCTAAAGAAAGATGGGATTTAAAGACAATAAGACTGTCTGGGGGGCCTGCTCTCTGCCTCATAGACAGCACCTTCTTGCTGAGTCTCACACGGTGGAAGGGGTAGCAGGCTCCCTCTGGCCTTTCGTAAGACACTGATCCCGTTCAACAGCTCTCCACCCAATCACCTCCCAAAGGCCCCTCCTCTTAATGCTATTGCATTGGGGATTAGATTTCAATATGTGAATATTGGGGGGACACAAACCTTCAGACCTTGGCATTTGCATTCATTGTTTCCCTCAATTCTTGAAATGGGATTACTTTACGTTACCTCTTTAGTGTCACACCATAGCACAGATAATTAAATCTGCGTGTACTCTTCTTATTTCTGCTTATGATGATCCATAACGATCCCATTTTATTTTATTCAGCCAAATATAGATTATATAAATAGATCCCATTTTATTTGATTCAGCCAAATATAGATTATATAAATTTACTGAAAGTCTTAGATACAGAACTCCACTCTCTGGATGGCACAGATGGTCTGGGAAGCTAAATACAGTCCTAATACTGCTGTCTTTACTTTTTCTGCATGCAATAAACAGCAGATATCATTACCACTGCACTTATTTCATTGTTAGCCACATGGTGATTATTCGTACATACCACATAGTGTTTTTTTTAACTAATTGGTCACAAAATATTTTAATTTTTAAAGCACTGAATGAATGTCCCCACTTATTAATCTTCTATAATCTAATCACACCAACGGACTTCATCTTGAATTTCACAAGATGTTCTAATTGACAAACCAAAATGATCTTACCTTACCCATCCTGGTGGGGCATTGAAACATACCATCCTTTGGTGACTTATTTTATACACTTTTATTTTATACACTGTCCCCATTACTTTACACAGGCATGGTCATTCCATGAAAATGTGGAAGTTTAGTATTTGATCCAAAGTTCACAGAGTACTTTTGTGGCTCAAACCATCTATAAATAGATTTGCAATTAACTTGTCTGCTTTTAAAAACATAATCTAGGGCCAGCCCGTGGCTCACTTGGGAGAGTGTGTTGTTGATAACACCAAGGCCATGGGTTTGGATCCCCATATAGGGATGGCCGGTTCACTCAGTTGGGAAAGCGTGGTGCTGACAACACCAAGTCAAGGGTTAAGATCCCCTTACCAGTCATCATTTTTTTAAAAAAACAAACATAATCTGTGCCCTCAGAACCTATATGAAAAGTGTTCAGATCACAATCAGGAAATCAGACTCCACATGCAGGATTCCTGGCTCCTGCTCGCTAGAACCCAAGGACACTCGTGGGACTGAGGACCACCACAGTGGTGACCCTTAAACACAGGGGTCTAAAAGCACAGGCATCACAAAATCTCAAGTGCTAAAACAAAAGCCGGACCTTTGCCTTCATAGCCTTTGTGGCCTCGTGTGGGATATAAGCAGGTTGACTTTGCAATACCTCATCTCAACAGAGCTGCATATTTAAGAGTAAAATGAGGTGCTTTTACAAATGACTGTGGAGCAAGAGATATAAACCAGGCATTTATTTTCCAGGTGTAAAAACCGATGCTTATGTGGTCACACTAGGAACAGGAACGTCAACAAATATACAAATATATTACCATGAGCTATGACTCAGTATCTCACCTCTGACAAGTGGATGTGCCTCAGTTCACGGATTAATCATTAGCCTCCAGGTGTGACAAAACAAGCTGTAAAACCTTTAGGTATGGGCCGGCCTGGTGGCACACTGCTACAGTGCACCGCTTGGGAGTGTGGCGGCGCGCTCCCGCCGAGGGTTCGGATCCC
>NW_007778071.1:0-919 GCF_000696425.1 Galeopterus variegatus
AGGTATTCATCTATAAAGGAGGAATTTTATATAAAGTAACGAGCAGTGAGAAAACACTATTAAGAGAAAAGCTCTTCAGGAATAAGACCTTGCCCACTCCCAAGACACACCAGGCTAGACCAGCAAAAACGGTGAGGGTCAGAATCCTGGGCTCAGTCTCAAAGTCAGAAGAACCATGGTTGTCCAACTCCACAGCAGTGGGGACTCCACTCAGCAGCCCTCTCCCCGCAGCCACTGCACAGGCAGCCCCAGGGAGCTATCCCAGGGAGGGGGCTGCTGCCCAAAGCCCTCCCGTCTGTGTTGAAGAGCTCCACCCTGCAGAAGCGCGTCCTTATCTCAGCGCACCGCTGCTCTCCTTTAACTTCAATCCATCCTTTCTGGTTTTGCCCTGGAACTGTATAGAACAAGTTGTGTTTCTCTTCCTGATGACCTTTCACACGTTTGGGGACAGATGCCATGCCCCCCATGCTCACCCCCAGCTCTTCCTAACCTGGCCAACCAGCACCAGCCCTTCAGACCCTCCTCAGGGGCCTTGGTCCTGAGCCTCCGCCTTCAGGAAGGGACAGTGAAGATGACCATTGCTCTTCTTCAGCGTGGCACCCACACCGAGCACCGAGCACCATGCAGTGGAGTGAAGGATGCAGGCCAGAGCCCCCTCATGCCTCTGTGAAGGCAGCCCCCAGATCCCGTGGGCCATTTGGCTGCTATCACAAAATACCTTGGACTGAGTAATTCATAAATGACAGAAATGTATTGCTCACAGTTCTGGAGGCTAGGAAGGCCAAGATCAAGGTGCCAGCAGATTCAGCCTCTGGTGAATGCTGCTCTCTGCTTCACACATGGTGCCTTCTTGCTGCGTCTTCACATGGCAGAAGGGAAGGACAGCTCCCCTCAACCTCTTTTATAAGGGCACTAGTCC
>NW_007778071.1:2877-3319 GCF_000696425.1 Galeopterus variegatus
CTGCTTTTTTCACTCTCTAGGATGACTTCAAGTTCTTGTCAAGGAGATCCCCAAAATCTGAAGGTGGGAATTAGAATGTATCCCATGAGAGATGCCCCATGAGCAGCAAGGGTACACAAGAAGCTGGCACTTTCAAGGTTTAAATGCACTTAAAAGCAGGTTTTAAAGCCTGTTTTTGGCTGGCCGGTTAGCTCACTTGAGAGGGCGTGGGGCTGATGGTACCAAGGTCAAGGGTTCAGATCCCCTTACTGGTGAGAAGCCAAACAAAAAAAAAAGGTAGTTAGAGTGAGTGCACTGTTACTAAGTTTAAGTTTTGATTCAGTTCGTCTGAGACTTGTCCAGATCTTCTTTTAGGTCGATTTGATCATCTGAATTGTTAAGTCAGCAGCTCTGTGTTGTTTGCAAATCTAATAAGCTTGCCTTCGGCGTCTTACTCAAGCCT
>NW_007778072.1:0-738 GCF_000696425.1 Galeopterus variegatus
GGAGTGAGTTTCTATAGACTTTCTCATATCCTTATTTCACTTCACTGTGCCAGGGAACTTCAGACTGGAAAGGACTTGACTCACAGCCACTGACTTATTTCACTAACTGTATCTTGAGCACCTACCATGTGCCGGGCACCGTGCTAGGCCCGGGGGAGTACAATGATGAACCGAACAGACATGAGCCCTGCCCTCTTGGAGCTCACAGTCTTGGAGAAAAAAGGACATAGAGTCAGAGAAATGTTCTGAGAAGGTGACATATAAACTGAGACCTGGAGGATAAGAACAGAATCAGCCAGTGCTGGGAATAGATGGCAAAAGGACATTCCAGGCAGAGGAAACCACAAGTACAAAGGATTGAAGGGAAATTTGACCCAATTAAGTCTAGACAAGAATGAGGAGCAAACAGAATCCTACCTGCTGATGGGAGAGTAAACTGACACAACCCTTTGGAAAACAATTCATCCTTACCCAGTAAAGTCACAGGTACACACACCATGGCCTTGAAATCCACTCCTGGGTATATGCTCCCGAGGAGCTCTTGCACATGTGTCTCAAAAGAACACATGCAGAACCAAACAAAATACCACTAGGGAGACATACTTTTGGCAAAACTATCAAGCAAAGCAAGGACATTATAAACTCTTAATTCAAGATAGTGATACCTCAGGGGAGGGGGGTGTTGGAATTGGTGAAGATAATAAGAAAATTCTTTTTCCTAAAGCCAGGTGGTAGGCT
>NW_007778072.1:2181-3319 GCF_000696425.1 Galeopterus variegatus
GAATTTATCCTATAGATATTTTTACTCAGAGGCAGTGATAACATACAGACAAGAATGTCTATGGAAGCACCACTTACGATAAGAGAAACTTAATACATGTTAAATGATAATCAGTAGGAAACTGGTAAAAATAAATTATGGCATAGATATACAATGGGATATTGCACAGTCTTTTTTATTTTAATTAAGAATATTTACATATACTAATATTGAAATCTCTCCAAGATCTACTATTAAATGAAAAAGAGGAAGTATATGGTATACACCATTTGTGTTAAAAAAAAAAGCATATGTAATGCATATACACACATACATACATATATATTTGTACTGATGTAAGTATAATATATATGCACACATACGTGTGTGTGTGTGTGTGTGTGTGTGTGTGTATGTACCAAGGAAGAACTTCTAACTAACTTTAATATATAAATTTATGGTATCATTATTACTGTAATTCATGGCATATGAGGCCATAGTAGGCACACAATAAATTTTCTTCAATGAATCAATTCCCTCTAAACTTCTTATAAATAAATTTCCCAGTGTGTTCTCCTGACTTGTGAAAACTTGACCCCAAAATATCATCCAAATTTTTCTCAGACCTTTTTTATTACCAATTTAACACTCTTCTCAGATAATCTGAGAAGGCTGGTCAGCAATAATCATCAGAAAGATAACTCCAGCTTTCAGACTTTCACACAGAATTATCCTGGGACACAACTGACAAGACAGACTTTCCAGTGAGGAAATCTTGTGGACGGTGATTATTTAATTAAGAGGTTAAAAAGGCACACGGCGTTTTGTGTTCACACAAAGGCGATAAGGTTTCACCCTCGCCCACACCCGCCTACAGTAGCGCTGCAGCATGCTTCTCCACATATGTAATGTGAACTCAACCCTCTGCCTGGTCTGCTGGTAAAATGATAGGGGCTATCAAGGGGATTAATCGTATTCCTTCATTCTCTACCCTTTAATCCTAAAATAAGCAGTTCTAAATGCATTCCGAAACAGCATATGTGCTTTCTCAGATGGTGAAATCAGTGTTATATGATGACATTCCTGAAACGTTCCAGGTTATTCCTCGATAGGTAATGGCACAGATTCATAGAGAAGTTGAGCAAGTATGAAAAAAAAA
>NW_007778073.1:0-325 GCF_000696425.1 Galeopterus variegatus
TAGGATCCAAACCCGCAGCAGGAGCGCCACTGCGCTCCCAGCGCTGCACTCTCCCGAGTGCACCACAGGGCCGGCCCGCAGAATCTTTCTAATGATATTCATCCAAGGTCTGACACAATCTAACCCCAACTTACTCTTCAATCTTATTTAGACAAGTCCTTGATCCAATTCCCTAACAACACCAAACATTTGAAAGGTCCATTTTCTCTCTCTTGTCCCTCAATGTGTCACATCCTTCTTCCTCTCCCAACCTTAACCTTCACCAATGAAATCCCACTGTTCTTCAAGGTCCATTTCAAATTTTTCCCCAAGTTCTCGAAGCCTT
>NW_007778073.1:2276-3319 GCF_000696425.1 Galeopterus variegatus
GTTTCCGGAGACGGAAATTGCAACATTATTTAACTCCTTTTTTTATTATTGTGACAATGCCAATGTTCTTAAGAGCTTGTAAAAAAGGCTCTCAGTATAAATGGTCTACTATATAATACCCCTAGAACTCCTTCAGCATATTTAGCATGTGGATACTTTCCCTCTTTCCTTTTATGCAATCGTGGAAGGCAGAATAATGGTCCCCTCAAAGATGTCCTCGTCCTAATTCCAGGAATCTGTGAATGTTAAGTTACATTGCAAAGGAGAATTAAGGTTGCAGATTGAATTAAGGTTGCTAATCAACTGACGTTAAAATATGTAGTTCATCCTGGAGGCCCAGTGTAATCTTCAGGGTCCTTAAAAATGAAAAAGGAACACAGAAGAGGAGAGTCAGAATGAGATGTGAGGACAGAAGTATAGTCAGACAGAGTGCTCCCTTTGGAGACGGAGGAAGGGCTGCTGAGCCAAGTCAGGTGGCAGCCTCCAGAAGTTAGAAAGGAATTCACCCCAAGAACTCCCAGAAAGGCTGCTTAAGCAGAAGCCCTGTCGACACCCTGAACTGAAGCCAGTGAGACCTGGGTAGGACCTCTACAGAATCCTAAAATAGTAAGAGTGTGTATGTGTGTAAACTATTAAATCCATGTAATTTGCTAACAGTGAATTAAAAACCAATACAAATAGCCACCACCTTATTTCCCTAATACACTCATATCACTGTGGTGCCAAAGCCGTGTAGAATCAAATCTTCCTATATGCATGCCTGGCAGCAAAAAGAAGGAAAGGAAATAGAAAGTAGGCATGTTGCATAGACCGGAAGCGTCGCATTCGGATGTCTCCACCAAGAAAAACCTTGCATATTCTGAAAAGCGAGCACTCTGAGCCTGCCCAGGAGAATAGTCTCCTTAAGAAATCCGTCTTCTCTAGAACCGTCTCGAGAGACACTCCAATAAAACGGTGGGGTAATACAAATCATAAAAAATTTCAATTTCCAGAATGAAGCAAAGCAAATAGGCGACGGGGTCGGGGGCCGGACGGCACAGGGA
>NW_007778074.1:0-520 GCF_000696425.1 Galeopterus variegatus
AACATTAGACTGTGCGACACCAACAGGTGACATGCAACATGGTTCATGGCTCTGGCAGGGGAAGTAGACCATGGGAGAGGCAGTTACCCTCAACGTGGTTGTCTGGGAGGTACTCTAGAGACAGGGCTGTTTCTTAGGGAAGGCAAAGCTGAGTGAGTACTTTTGTTGGTTGGTGTGGGGATCTGCAAAACCATTGGAGCAGGTGGCTGGAGGGGCATTGGTGACATTGCTGGACATTGCTACTCTCAATTTGAGACAGTGAAAGGAATAGTAACATATGCAGGAATAATCTGGTTTCATTGCTTAGAAAAACTCCAATGAACTTGTAATTAGAATGATGGTAATGGAGTTGTTGAAAGGAGTTAGAAGGTTTACCTGAACCTGAATGGAGCAGTGGATTTCTTTGTTGAATCTGTTACATGTTTCTTTGGTTGTAAACTATAGCACCAATCTGGCTACCTTCTGAGAAAAGGGGCTTATAGGAAGAAACCTGCATGCTCAAAGAATAAACCAGCGGCTC
>NW_007778074.1:2465-3319 GCF_000696425.1 Galeopterus variegatus
CCAGCAATTTCTAGATTACAGAACATTGCCCTGACCCTGCATACAGGAAGTGTCTGCCCTGGAAGAGGCTTCGCCTGTGATGCGTGGGGCTGGTGGGCCGGGGCAACGCTGGCATCTGCTGCTGTATATGCCAGCCTGGACTTGCTGGGGAGATTTACAAGCAGAGGGGCAGCAAGAAAAATAGGTGCTCTGTTCCCCAGGTACTTACACAGCAGGCTGGAGCAGCAGGGAGACTTGCAGTCCTCGGGGGGACTGGAAGCCATGTGCAGCTCTTTCACACTGGAAGGGGAGGCATCCCACTGTCCTTGGCTGGTCACAGACATTGCCGGCCCATTGGTTCCTCCATGACCTCCATGTGAGGTCAGATCCACCCTTAGTGGTGANTTGCCGGCCCATTGGTTCCTCCATGACCTCCATGTGAGGTCAGATCCACCCTTAGTGGTGAGAACCAAAGTGAACGAATTGATTAGAACTACAGGTCTCCATTTCTTTTCTCAGGGAAGACTTCAATTTAATGTTTGTTTTTTCTCAATTTTTATTTTAAAGCTTATGAAAAATTGAAAAACGAATACATTGAACGCCTATAATCCTTCACCTGGATTCACCAGATGTTTACTTTCTCCACATTTCCTCTCCTCCCTCTCTTTCCCTCTCGCTCCTCTCTCTCTCTGTCTCCCTCTCATCTCCATATGTACCTTTTGAGCCACGTGAAAACAGTGGCAGACATTATAACTCTCCACCAGCAAATGCCTCACCCAGGACATTCTCCTACGTAGCCGCAGAGCCACTGTCATGCTTCAGGAACTTAACATTGATTCAAATGTTTTCCTTTGTCCATAAAATTTCCCTGCTAG
>NW_007778075.1:0-834 GCF_000696425.1 Galeopterus variegatus
AAAAGATGACCGGTAAGGGGATCTTAACCCTTGACTAGGTGTTGTCAGCACCATGCTCTCCCCAAGTGAATCAAAGGCTGGCCCTTACATTTAACAGAGTTTAATTTTAGCAAAGAATCATTTCCAGACCTGTGGCCTTGGTGTTATCAGCACCACACTCTCCCAAGTGAACCAAAGGCTGGCCCTTACATTTAACAGAGTTTAATTTGAGCAAAGAATCATTTCCTAATCAGGCAGCTCCCAAAATCAGAACAAATTCAGAGCAAGTCCACAGCTACCACATGGTTGGTTAAGATTTACAGACAGAAAAAGAAAGTGACATACAGAAAATAGGAGAGAGGTGCAGAACAATTGGCTGCCTGTAACTTGCTGAGACTCAGCTACTTGTTACAAGAGTAGGTTAGTCTGCTTGCACATCAGTTCACTATGTCTGAAGAAACTTTAAGCCAAACTTAATTTAACGGAAGGAAGGAAAATTGAGATATGTAAAACACTTTGAGGACAATTCGCCTAAACCTATCAAGATATTGTCCCCTGGGGTGGGGTATGTTGCCGCCTGCCCCTAAACCAGGGTGCCAGCTCCTGCTCCAGGCCCTGTCTCTGCACTGACCCAGGTGGACCTCCACAGCTGTGGCAGGGGGCATCATGACCCTGTTTTACAGAGGAGGGTTGTAGTCCACACCTCATGGACCGGATGAAATGCATTAACCACGTAAGGCTCGTAGTGAGTGTCGGTGGCATCAGTGGTGGTCGGGCAGGGAGTACAGCGAAGTCCCTGCAAAGCCTGAAGAAGCAGCCATGGGGATCTGCAGGAAAGGCCCTGAGGGTTAAGGT
>NW_007778075.1:2679-3319 GCF_000696425.1 Galeopterus variegatus
GTCCCAGAAACCAGGGGCCTCCCCCCATCTGCCTTGGAACCTCCTGGCCTGAAGCTACATTGAGTCAGGCAGGACCAGCCAAGGGCTCCCAGCACCTGCCTCTGCCTGCCTCAGAGGACTCCACCTCACCTCTCGCCCACCCCGGGCTCCGCCTCAGGTCCCCATCACTGCCCCTACCCCCACACTCCCTCATCCCCCAGACCATCACTCCTCCAGGTGGGGCAGAAGGATCTGAGCCTCCCAGAAACCAAGAAATTGGGCCCTGATGCCAGGCACCTCTTGTCAACCTCAGGGTGCACCCAAGACAGAACACAGTCATGGTCTCAAAGAGATGTCGCACTTGGAGGCAGCCTTAGAATGCTCATGACATTCCAGGGAGGTACGTGGTGAGCTAAGGCTTTCCTTTCAACGCTGATTAATAGGATTCTCTGAATCACTGAAACAGGCACAGGGCAGCCGCTTTTTATAGCAGAACAACAGTTGGCAGCAACAACCCTACTTATGCCAAATTTTGAAGGCCGATGTCCTTCTGATTGGATGCTTTGGGTATGGGAGCAGGATGACTCTCTGGCTTCTTAAGTCCACTCAGAATGGGAGGGTCCCCTTAGGCCCGGTCATCAGTCTCTGCCGACATCCCTGT
>NW_007778076.1:0-3319 GCF_000696425.1 Galeopterus variegatus
TTTCTTCTTCATCACACTTTCCACAATTTATATTTGTAAGCGTGTGTGATTACTTGATAAGCGTGTGTGATTACTTGATTACCTGATGAGATGGTAGACTCCATGCAGAAAGCACTATGGTGTGTTTCTCATGTGTGTCCCATTGCTTCTCATTCCTCAGAACATGACCACAGATTTAATCTCACGTAAGTTAGCAGATCGTATTTGTCAAAGATACATTCATTCAGCACATGCACTTAGTTTCCACAATGTGTCCAACACTGGTCTAGATGCTGGGGAAACAGCAGTGAATAAAGTGAACAACAATCCTGCATTCCTGGAGCTTACATTCTAGAGGGAGACCGGACCAGGAACTAATAAACAAGACCAGATAGAGGTTTGATGATTATGAATACCAAGGAGAAGAAGAAAGCAAGGGAGGAGATGAGGGTCTGAGGGCTACAGTTGTTAGAAAGATGGGTGGGTGGGGCAGACCTCCAGGACGTTAGTTCAGAAAAGACATGAAGGAGGTAAGAGAGCCAGCCCTGCAGATGACTGTAAGAGGGGCTGCAATTAGTGGGAGCAGAAACTGCAAACGTCGGGAGGCTGGAGAGTGCTGAGCATGTGCAGAAGAAAGGGAAGAGACCAGACCTGTGTGGCTGGATAAGCACAGGCAACAAGAAGAGAGAAGGAGATGAGATCAGAGAGGGGCAAGTGGTGAAGCCTTGTAGGCCATTGGCTTTTACTCTGAATGTGATGGGTGTCAAGAACTGTCCAGAGCCTAGAACTCTATTTGTGAGCTAACAAGTATGACCTCTGATTCATAGATACAGGCAGAAGACATGAAACTCCTGGGCCAGAGGCAAACATAGCAGAGCAGTAGCCAGAGCTCCCTATTGGTTTGTGTGCAGTTCCCCATAGTCCCTGAAGTCCCATGAAGATAACACAAGCGCCCTTTATGGATGCCTGCAGATGCAGTGTGTTCTGTTACAGAGGAACTTAGAGCCAAGAGCCTAGCACTTTCAGAGCCAGTAGCAAACATTATAGGAAACATCAAACAAGCCAGTCTCCCTCCCTGCAAGAAGGGAGCTGCTACATGAGAGTCACTTCATGGTCTTCTTGACCAACTTACTGGCCTACATAGTCATCACAGAAGCTGCTCACTCTCAGAGGACAGATAAGACTTTGAGTTTGGCACACTAAGCAAGAACTGGCAGGAATACTCAGGACCAATGATAGACAGACTCTCCTCAAGTGGGACACTCTAGGAGATTTTGAGCAGAAGAGTGACATGATCAGATTTATTTTAACAGGCTTACTGTACCTGCCATATTGAGAATAAAATGAAGGTCAAGGGCAGAAGAAGGAACAACAATTAGGAGGCTGTTACCATAACCCAGGCAAGAGATGATGGAGGAATGGATCAGATGGTCACAGTAGAGATGGAGAGAGGGGGCCAAATTGTGGCTATACATTGAGGAGGAGCTGGCAGGATATGCTGATGGATTGAACATGGAGTGAAAAAGGAAGAGAGGAGTCAAAGATGACTCCAAGGTTTTTAGGTCAAGCAAATGAAATAATAGCGTTTCCACATAGGAAGGCGAGGCAAGCTCCAGGAGGAGCAGTTTTGGTAAAGCAAAAGTGATCAGGAGGTCATTGTTAGACATGGTAAGGTTAGAAATGCTGATAAGGAAGTTCAGTGGGAGGCCAGACTAGTGAGACTAATTTGAGGGACTGAGTGTATGGATCATGTCTTAAGTCAGGTTTCTTAGAAGTAGAGCCTGAGATGGGAATGTTTGGTTAAATGATTTATTCAAGGAGTACTGTCAGATGAGATCTATAAAAAAGTGAGGAAAGCAAGAGAGGAACAGGGAAGAAGCTAGAAAGAGATGTGGGTTCAGCTGACATCTAGCCTCATCATGATCCCATGGGCAGCTCTGGAGAGTAAATGATGTCAGAGCATGCCACTTTTCCATATCCTCCCATCTTCCTTACTGACATGGAAGACACAGGACAACAGCATTTACTAAAGATGGTGCCCAAAGCCTGATTATGGATGAAATCCCCTAGGTCATGGATGTAAACAGAAAAAGAAAAAGGTCTAAGGATAGGTCTCAGAGCACTTTATCTGTTATAGTTCAGGAAGATGAACAGAAAGAAGAAAAGGAAACTTGTTTTAGATGTGAAAATCCTCAGAAAAATACTGGGGAACCGAATCCAATAACATATTAATAAAAAGTTTGTTCACCTTGATCTAGTGGGATGCAACCCAGGAATGCAAGGATGGTTCCACATATGCAAATCTGTAAGTGCAATACACCACATCAACAGAATGAAGGACAAAAAACATGTGATCATTTCAATAGATGCAGAAAAAGCATTTGATAAAATCCGACACCACTGCATGATAAAAACACTCAACAAATTAGGTATAAGAGTAATATACTGCCACACAATAAAGGCCATATACCAGAAACCCACAGCTAATATCATGCTAAATGGACAAAAGCTGAAGGCTTTCTCTCTAAGATCTGGAACAAGACAAGGATGCCCACTTTCCCCACTCTTATTTGACATAGTACTGGAAATCCTAGTCAGAGCAGTAAGGTAAGAGAAAGCAATAAAAGACATAGAACTTGGAAAGGAGGAGGTCAGACTATCCTCATCTGCAGATGAGATAACCACATATACAGAAAACCCTAAAGACTTCATTGAAAAATTGCTAGAACTAATAAACAAATTCACTAATGTTGCAGGATACAAAATCAACATGTAAAAATTAATAGTGTTTGTATATGCCCAAAACAAAATATCTGAAAAGGAAATCGAGAAACTAATCCCACTTACTACAGCTACCAAAAAAATGACATACCTAGGAGTAAATTTAACCAAGGAGGTAAAATATGTCTACAATGAACACTATAAAACACTGATGAAAGAAATCGAAGAAGACAGAAATTAATGGAAAGATATCCCATGTTTATGGGTTGGAAGAAATAATATCATCAAAATGTCTGTATTACCCAAAGCAATCTACACACTCAACACAATCCCAATGAAAATACCAATGACATTCTTCATAGAAATTCTACACACCAGACAAGGGTTTAATATGTAGGAAAAAACAATCGTAAAATTTATATGGAACCACAAATGACCTCATATAGCCAAAGCAATCTTATACAAAAAGAACAAAGTTGGAGGCATCACACTATCTGACTTCACAATATAAGATAAAGCTATAGCAACTGAAACAGCATGGTACCAGCATGAAAACAGAAAAGTTGATGCCAATAGAACAGAACAGAGAGCCCAGAAATAAACCCACACATCTGTAGTC
>NW_007778077.1:0-618 GCF_000696425.1 Galeopterus variegatus
CATGCCTTATTTGGATATCTTCATTTTTTTACCTAATGCTCCTTTTTCTATTCCGGGATCCCATTCATGATGCCACATTATGTTTAGTTGTCACACTTCCTTGGATACCTCCTGTCTCTGACAGTTTCTCAGATTCTCCTTCTTTTTTGGCAAACTTGACAGTTTTGAGGAGTACTGACAAGGTATTTTGTAGACTGTCCTCAGTTGGGATGTGCCTGTTGTTTTTCTCGTGATTAGATGGGGGTGATGGGCCTTGGAGAGGACGATCACAGAGCTACAGTGCCTTTCTCACCACGTGGCATCGAAGACACATACCATCAGTATGAGCTGCTATCGTGGATACTAACAACCTGCCTGAAATAGTGTTCCTCAGTTTCTCCACTGTAAAGTCACTTTTTCTCCCCTTTCCATACTGCACTCTTTGGAAGACAGTAACTATGTGCAGCGCACACTTAGGGGGTTGGGGAGCTTTGCTCCATTATTTTGAGGGTGGAGTATCTACATGAATTATTTGGGATTATTCTGTGTAAGAGATTTGTCTCTTTCCCCGTATTTATTTGTTTGTCTATCTGTTTATTTGTTTCATATTTCTTTATGAACTCATGGATATTTATCTTA
>NW_007778077.1:2644-3318 GCF_000696425.1 Galeopterus variegatus
CCACCCCCACAAACCCCTGACAACTACTGATCTTTTTACCATCTGCATATTTGTGTCTTTTCATAATGTCATACAATTGGAATCATATAGAATGTTGGCATTTGCACCAGCTTCTTTCATGTCTTTTTCATGGCTTGAAAGCTCATCTCTTTTTGTTGCTGAGTAATATTCCTCTGCCTGAGGAGCCAGTTTGTTTATCCATTCACCTGCCGAAGTGCATCTTGGCTGTTCCCAGTTTGGGGCAATATGGATGAACCTGCAATGCACATTCATGTGAAGTTCTTTGTGAACAAACATTTCAAAACCACTTAGGCCAGATCTAAGAGCATAGTTGCTAGATTGTATATTAAGGCCGTATTTAACTTGTAAGAAATAGCCAACCTGTCTTGCAAAGTGACCGTGCCATTTTGCATTCTCTCCAGCAGTAAATGTTTCTGTTTTTTACATCCTCACCAGCATGTGGGTTGCCAGTGTTGTGCATTCCAGCCCTTCTAATAAGTGTGTATGTTATCTCATTGTTGTTTAATTTTCAATTCCTTAATGGAAAACAGTTATCTTTTCATGTAATTATTTTCCATTCATTAGTGAGGTGCTTGTTCACAACTTTTGCCCGTTTTTTAATTGGCAGTTTGATCAGTACTTTTAGAATTTTGTTTACTTACTGTTGAATTTTA
>NW_007778078.1:0-967 GCF_000696425.1 Galeopterus variegatus
ATTTTAATTTGATAATCTCATTCTAAAAACTTATTAACACTGGACAACAGAGCATCTGTTGAAGGTAAAGGAAATTGGATTAAATATGCTGGTGTGCGAGAGTTTTTATGTAAGTGTATTTTCTTTGGATTTGCCTTTTCCTTAACATGGGAGTGTTAAAGAACACCTCTTTGAGTTATTTGGTTGTGTTATTGAATTATTTTTAGTGAATGTCTGAAAAGAGTGAAGTAATTTGAGAATTAAGTTCCAGTTATTATTACATGATCGTAGTAATTTTTTCAGAAGCCCAATCAGTGTGTCACAGGTATGGGGTTAATTTATGTGCAGTTAATTGTTTGAGTGATTCGTATGGCATGTGACATGTGTTTTGTTTTTAGTTTATCCTTCAAATTATCCAAGAAACAACAGAGATTCTTACCCTGTTGGTTTGGGTAAAAATACATTGGTGTATGTATTTAAATGCGAAAATCCATTTTCCTGGAATCTTCTCCTCCATATGTTGCTGTTCCATTGGTTGGAAATAATTTTGAGTTTAGGTTCCCTGTTTCAAAAAGGAAAAAGTTTCCTTTTACAGCTTGTGTTTGGACAACAGTACTTAAATAGTACTGGTAATTGAGTATTATCTAGTGTAGGGACCAAAAGAAAACTTCACCCCTCAAGTCCAAGTTCATTAATAAAAATCACTGACAAATTTAGATCAATAAGAAGAAAAGGCACAACAAATTTTATTATTTATTTTTATTTAATCTCAATTGATTACACATATTTTTGGGGTTCAGTGTTGACTTATTTGATCAAATCAATATTATTAGCATGTATGTTATTACAAATTGTATTTATTCATTATGCCCCTTGTCCAGTCTCTCCCAATCCCCCTCTCCCTCCCCTCTATACCCTCTGATAACCCTAGATTTCTTCTCTCCTTCTGAAAGAATAATGGTTACTGGGTTGACTTGTTGCCTAGATG
>NW_007778078.1:2636-3318 GCF_000696425.1 Galeopterus variegatus
CGCCTCCAGGCAACTTCATAGGAAGCGCTCACCTGCGGCTTCTGCCAGCTCCCCCTCCATGGGCTCACTAGGGCTGGACTTGAAATGGCTGGAGCTCAAAAGGGTCAGAGTCATTCTTTCTTTCTCTCATTGTGGCTTCTCCCGCCTTCACACACTCTGTAGGTCTCTCCTCCTCTTCCCCTGAGCTCTAGTGGCCCCAGCTTGGCTGTCGTTGCTTTTTTGTAGTTGTAAATTGATTTGTGGGGAGAGTGACCTATTCACCATCTTGACTGGAAGTCAAAATTTTATTATTTAATGTGCTGGGAGAGGGCAAAGCTTGGGGGAGTCACAGAGAGTGACGTCCCCACTTCCCATTGGGGTGCAGAGCTTGTACACCCCTCTGCACAGGGAAAGGGGAGGAGGGGGTGCTGGGGTAAGTGATTCTTAGGGTGGGGTCTCAATGGGCCTGGAGAACACACGATGGCCCCGGACAAAGTCCGTCAGGCCACAGAGCAGACAGCGACGGGCAAGTGATTCTCTTCAAATACTGAATGGGACTGAAGCTGAAGACAGTGGTCCGTGACAAGTCTGCCCAGGTGTGTAGACAGACTTCAGTCTTCCTTCCTGTGACATGACTTAAGTTCAGTGAGAACTCAGGGAAAGGACCAGAGGTCGTTGTGGTCTTTGGTGGGTCTGGACTTCA
>NW_007778079.1:0-825 GCF_000696425.1 Galeopterus variegatus
AAAAAAAAAAAAAAAGAAACTTACTAATAAAAATGTTACCATTGTTATCTTCACAACTTCAATACCTAGAACTTTCTCATTCTTTCTTCAAATTCTTTATAGATTTTTATATGAGTCTATTACACTTTAGGCTGAATGAGTGTTCAAATGTAAATGATGTTCTGAGACCATCATATGTCTATTTCCAATATCTTTTGGGAAAAGAATTGCTTTCCTGTATGTTTGCCATGCTATTGCATGTATATTATTAGGGTTAAAAGGGGAAGAGTTGCTTACGGACCTACCTTTGTAAAACATTACATCTGTGGAATGGGACCTACCCAGTAGATTATGATCTACCAAGGTATGGCTTAAACATCACTTAGCAGACTGTCAAGTCCTACCACCTCATCTAGTTGACTGAGGTTCCAATCAGAGAGTACAACCACCATCTCCTTGCCCCACCTCTGCACTGGACATCAGCCTGAGCACTACCTTTCTGTTTTCTGCCCATGGGAACTCAGATCTAAGGGGGAGTAAATGGTAGCTCTTTGATACCAAAAAGTCAAGAATCTCTATAATAAAAGAAGGTGGTCCATGTCCACAGAGTTGATTGCACTATTCACTATATAGCAGCCTGAGTTTGAGTTCCTGTTCTGCCATTTACTAACTGTATTATCTCGGTTTCCTCATTTCAAACAGGGATGGCAAAGTATACATTTCAGAGGTAGAAAGTGAGGATTCAACTGGGTTAGTCCATGTAAAGTCCTTCCCCCAGGGTCCAACACAGAGACCACCTCAATAAATGCTACCTGTCACTATTAATATTATTATTAAAATATTTTC
>NW_007778079.1:2080-3318 GCF_000696425.1 Galeopterus variegatus
CTCTTATTAGCGCACACTCTTCCTAAATCAGTGTCCCAAGTCAAATAATAGTCATTGTGGGTACCATTTATTTATATACCTGCTATATGATGGCACTTTAACATGCATTAACTCTAATCAACTAAATAATCTAATGCACAACTCTATTGGGTAGAATAATGTGTGTAGATATTATTCTTTACATTTTCATATGTGAAAACAGCAAAATTGAAAAATCAGAATTCAAACTCAGGTCTTTTGGGGTCCAAAGCTCATGTGTTATTTTACCTTACACCTTGCTTTCTCTTAAAAAAGCTTGAAGTATTCTCATTTCAAAGCTGGGTGTAAAACTTGTTCAGCTGTGGCCACACTCCTTAGCTTCACTGAAGGAATTGAAGAGACGAGGCCTTAATTGTCATCTTCTCTATCATAGTCTCAAATTTTAGAATACCTCTGAATCTGACCAGGGACTCTCTGACATGCTGAGGACAGCTAGGGTGGAATTCAACAGTGGTCACTCCATAGTGCTAGGTCTTTAAGCCATGAGGTATGGCCTCTGAAGGGATATCCCCTTTGCTGAGCATTATATAGAACAGAAGCAAGTCCCTCCCTGGCAAAAGCTACAGAATGTGCCCTTTAGCAGTGATTGCAGCCGAGGCAACCTGCTCTCAGAAGTAGTTCATCTGCCTGGTGCATCTCTTCTTCCTTCCTCAATCCCCTTCTTTTTGGGGTTCATATAAGGCTGTCTGACTTTGGAAGGCTCCTCTCCCATACTTCTTAACCAGGCCAGGAGTTCATTCCTATAGCTTAGATACCCCTACCCCTTTTCTGGTGCCTCACGTAGGACTAGGAAAATAGCTAGATTTATGTGTGTGTGTGTGTGTGTGTGTGTGTGTGTGTGTGTGTGTGTGTGTGTGTGTGTGAACCCTGGAAGGATCCCAGGCAGAGATATGAAAGGATCAGTTCTCTTTAAACCACTTCAGCTACTTCCTGTGCCAGCAATTCTGTTGTCAACTGACATATGCAGAAAAGTGGTGGGAACGGTCCTAATGTTTTAGCCCATGTCCTCTAACACTCAAATACCCCCTCTTCCATGTATCACTCTGTATAACTACATGTTTAAGCCTATATATCCTCTTGAGTAATCCATTCACACTTCCTAGTATATCATCAGGGGGATTAGTGATATGTTCCTTTGAAAAATTTGCTGGATAACTTCCTATATTCACCATTCTGTTGTGTGTGTTCCAGTAAACCAA
>NW_007778080.1:0-454 GCF_000696425.1 Galeopterus variegatus
TCCTCACAGCCAGCAGGGCCACCAAGTCGGGGGTACCACTGCCATCTTCTGTGGTGTTCACGTGGATAGACTCAGCCCCAGGAGGCTCTTTCTCTCTCTCCTCCTTCTCGGCTTTGTCCGTCACGGTGACAAGGGCCAAGAACTCGCGGGGACCCTCTCCTTCATCCGCGCCACTCCCGAGGGCCCACTTCTGAGCGAGCGCCTTGGCGGCCACCTGGAGCGCTGCGTACAGCGCGCTCTGGTCCTCGTCCCCGCTCAAGTCCCCCTCGTCGATCCCCTCTATCACGAGGCCCAGGCTCTCGCCAGAAGAGTCCTCGGACTCGCTCCTAGCGGGGCTGGGCCGCCGTCCTCCTCGGCCCCTCTTCTTGCCCTTCGGGGTCAACCTGTTGGCTCTGGTTCTGGTTCTGCGACCCCGACGGCCCCTCCTAGCATTCCCGGCCGCCCCACTAGGGGG
>NW_007778080.1:2544-3318 GCF_000696425.1 Galeopterus variegatus
TTCAGGGGACAGAGGCCTCCTTCGAAAGGGAACGGGCTTCAGTCAAGGTTATCATTCCCCTTCCCAGCGGACAGGTGGAAGTCAGTGTATTACAGACCTAAATCAAAGGGCGCTGGGCTCACACTGTAGGAGCAGGATCTTAGTGTCCAATAAGGATTCTCAGGACTCACCTGTGAGCGGCAGGCACCGTCCGGGGTATACGGGCCTCATTTGGGGGTACAGGCCTCGCTCAGTGGGACCAGGCCTCACTCCCATGTATGTTCCTGTATTCCTAACTATGCATGCGCAATTAAAAGATTGTGTATGTGGTTTTCACATGTGTATGATCACCAGTGAGATCGACATGAATTCTGCAAGAAAGCATTTCCCCTGCCTGGGAGGGCAGACTGGGATGTTGGAATGTCAGTCATCGCTGCTCTAGAAGTGCGTTTGCTTCCACCGACCTTAGCGGGCTCACTGAGCCGTCCTTCCCTCTGCAGTAATCGGGCCCTGCAGCCCAGCCGTCAGGTGTATATCCCATGGCTACTCACTCCCCCACCGTAACTCTGGGAACGTTCTGTAACTTCTCTGGACTCAGTTTGCTCCTCTGTGGAATGATGACGATCATTGTCCCTGCCTCAAAGCGTTGATATGGGGATTAAAGGGGATCATCTATGGAAGCACTTAGAAGAGAGGCTGGCCCCTAGTCAGCTCCGTAAAAGGTGGCTGTGAGGATTCTTTATTGAGAGCTTACCGTTAGAAGAGCATTTATTAAATAATAAATTAATAGAGAAC
>NW_007778081.1:1556-3318 GCF_000696425.1 Galeopterus variegatus
ACTCTATGACATTCAGTAAAAAAAGATGATCATGCCAGATAATCATACAGTGAGTTTTGTATGTAAATTCTAGATCTACTTGATTTGACTAAAGATAAAAGGAGTTAAACTTAGGTTTGTGTGTGTGTGTGTGTGTACACATACACATACTGTCAACATGTCTCAACAAACTTTTAAAGAGGTTCTGGGTTTTACCAAAAATATTAGGGAGAAATGTTATCTACTTGCTTTAGTTTTTTTTCCATTTATAATGTAGACTTATATAAACCTTATTGTAGTTTATTTATCTGCTTAGTTTCCCTAGTCACTGAGTTCATGTGCTCTAGCTAGTCTGTTCATTTTTATCCAAGTGTTAAGAAAGTCTTTCCAGCTCACCTACATGTTGAAATAGAAGTGTGAGTCAAATAAATAATGATGAGGCACAGGGGCAACTTAGAATTTTCATTCTCTTAATTCCCCAAGGTCAAAAATCAATCGAAGTTTCCAAAGGTGTGTGAAATTAATTTAAGTAAACTCCAATTCCCTCAAAAGAAATTTGTTTCAAAAATTACATAGGCTAAGATTTCATACCAAGTGAGAGGAATCAACATTTATTGAATGCCTTCTGTGTTCAAGGTCATCCTATCTCACTAAACCCTTACGTAAGCCTCAGGTCTAGGTGTTATTATGAGGTTTGCACTGATGAGGAATCACATAGCTACTGAAGAAAGGACAAAGTATGGAATACAAATCTGGCTGGTCCCAAGCCTCCTCTCCCATTACAAGACTTTGTGTTTAAGGCTTACTCCAGACTTTTCCATGGCATCAGTACAATGAGCCATTCACTAAAGTGTCCTACCTGAGTATCACCAGAGTTTGAAAATAACCCAGTGGGCCTCTTTCCAGGTATCAGCAGTGACCTTTGGGTATTTATTCTGATTGCACAATTAGCAGAAAGATAGTTGCTATGTTTAGATGCTGAATGGTGTCAGATATAATACGCAATAAAATTCCTCTTCTAAGCAACTTAAGATCAGGAGCTACCTTTCTGAAAATGCATCCAGGTGAGCTCTGTTGTTTCCCGGCCTATTGGCCCCATGTCTGCCAAACTCAGCATTTAATGCAGAAGCCATAGAAGTCTGGAGTTCTGGCAGCTCCTGAACCAGAACAGACCATGCTGTTTGGCTGTGATTTCAAATTTTTATAATCTTCTCTCTTGCTCCCTTTGCTCAATAGAGGAGAAAGGCTATCAGCCAGTTTCTCCACCATTTATAGCAAATCTCAAAGCTCCCTCGCTTCCAGCTGCTAAGCTGCCTGGGCAGACCGTATTACTAAATTATTGTAGCTTTTTGGTAGAGTGCCTGATCTGTCTTGGCATGCACTTTGCATTGAAAGAAGCTCCTGTTGCAAGGAAAGGAAGCTAGCTACATTCACCCTTCCCACACGACCTTCCTCTGTTGCCCTCAACCACTAACTTCTTTGTTTCCTATGTATGAGCCAAGTTCATAAGGGCATTTTCTCATCTATCTCTGACCCCCTAGGGAGTTAGGGATTTCAAAGAGAGTTCTGTGCTAGGAGCAATTCCCATAGCCTAGAGCCAGATGAATAGATGGCCTATACTGAATAACTACATTTGGAACCAAGAGGTTTTGTTTTTCTCTTACCCAAATGTATTTTTTTGTAATACTGCAGTCACTGTAACCATGTTTTTTCCCCAACAGAAAGGACTATATTGGGGAGAAGAGAGAAAAGAGCCCCTTTTACTCAAGTCTGTTGTTTTCAA
>NW_007778082.1:0-650 GCF_000696425.1 Galeopterus variegatus
TTAATTCATACCTCATACCATATACAGATACTAACTGAAAATGGGTTATAAAGACCTAAATGTTAAACTTAAAACCATAAACACCATAAACAGTCTAGAAGAAAATGTACAAGCAAAATTTTCTTAGTTTGGAAACAAAAACCTTATTCATAAAAAAATGGACAAATTGGAAATGGACAAAAATTTTAAAAAATGGACAAATCAAAATTTAAAATTTCTGCTCTTTGCTGCTTTCTGAAAAAACACTGATAAGATAATAAAGTGGCAAGCCATAAACTGGGAGGAAATATTTGTGTAATATGTAGCTGATAAAAGATTTCATTCCAAATTTTTAAAAATGGGCAAAATTTTTAAATTCACTCTTCACCTTTGAAGATATAGTCAACAAATGGGCACATGGAAGGATATTTAACATCATTAGTCATTAGGAATATGCAAATTAAGTCCCTAATAAGGTACTACTATGCTTTCACTAAGTAAAATTAAAAAGATCAACCATAACGAGTGTTGTTGAGGATTTGGAGAAACAGTTCAGCAATTTCTTAAAAAGCTAAATATACATTGACCATATAATGTATTGATGTAAGTATTTCCCTAAGAATAATACTAAAAGTGGCCTTTTAATAATACCAAAAGTATTTTTTTTATAT
>NW_007778082.1:2448-3318 GCF_000696425.1 Galeopterus variegatus
AAAAGACTCAAGTTATTATAATCAGAAATATAAGAAGGAGCATTATTTCTGATCTTATAGGAATAAATCTGGTGATAGGAGAAGTGTAGTTTCCATAAGTTTGCTTGTGCCTTGGGCCAGCCATGCTTAGGTAAGACCTGCCCTGAGCCTTTGAGGCAGATGTAAAGATTGAGCCCATATAATCACTGAGTTTGTAGACAGTGATTCTCAAAATTGAGCTGGCAGATGCTTTTTCAGCTGGCTCACTCAGTGATTTTTTTTTTAATTTAATAAGTTAATAATATGTAATAATCAGGAGATTACATATTTTAAAACATTTCCAGCTTCTCTAGAAAAATCTGAAGATTTGGCCACCTACATTTCATCATGACAACAACAGGTATAGCTAAGAAGCATCATGCCCTTTATAGGAGACACACATTTCCAATTTTTCACAGCCCCATCAGCCCCTGTTCTTATGCCTCATCATTTGTCTCATTTACTCAATCTTCTAGCACTTCTAAGCATTATATTTTTAATCTGTGTACAGTCCGAGATCTGTAACTTGTTCAGCTTAATATTCAGCATATAATAAAAGCTCATTTTTCTTAAAATCAACATAAATGTTTGTTTTAGAGCATATCAAATACAAGCTATTTTATTCCTGTTATAGATGTACAAAGTAAGATGCAAGAACATAAAATGTTTTATGTAAGGTCACACAGCCAGCTAGTGGCAGAGCTGAGATGAAAACACAGACATGTCTGCCAATTCTTTTCCACTACACTCTGCTAACGTTACATGTCTTTCAAATCCTTCTGACAACTATTTAAGTACTATCTATAGCATTGCTTTGAGCTATAAGTTCCACGTTTGTTAACTTCTGTGTGG
>NW_007778083.1:0-520 GCF_000696425.1 Galeopterus variegatus
TTCTCTGAGCCATTGTTTTCTCATTATAGAATAGAGACAAGATTGGCCTTACTTCATAGAAATCATTGTGAAGAATGGATGTGCTAATCCATCTAAAACATTTAGCACAGTGCCTGGCACACACAGTAAGCAGCTGACACTTGTGATATGGTTGTGTTATCTATCAAGTTCCTTAGGGAGGCTTGAGGTACATGTGTATGTGCACGTGTGTGAAACTGTGTGTGCACCCATGTGTGTGCACACGTGAGCACGTGTGCATATGTGCAAGCACGTGCAGCCCTTATGCGTGTGTGCATTGCACGTGTATACACATGTATGCCTCTGTGTGTGCACATGTGTGCATGCGTGTGTGAACATGCAGGTGGAAGAACACAAGGCCCAGACTCAGAAGGTCTGGCCCCTGTCTCAGCTCAGTCATCAAGAAGGTGCCTGAAATGGGCAAATCTTTTCCATTCTCTGGACCTCAATTTCTCCATCTGCAAAATAAAGGATGGATCAGATTGTCTCTAAGAGCACACAC
>NW_007778083.1:2256-3318 GCF_000696425.1 Galeopterus variegatus
TCTGAGAACACTGAGCAATTCTAAGTAGGAATAAAGGGTTATTTCCAGTCATCACCATCTTATGACTCTTGACCTTATTCAGCCGGGTAGTACATTTATTTGATAATCTTGTTTCTTCATGCAGCTTCTTAAAAGACAATTACCAGGTAGGTCTTGTGAGGCTCACCATACAAGCAGTTCAGTATCCGCTGTCTAACTCATATCTCTCAGTGAATACTTATGCTCCATGTCTGGCCCCTGTAGGCCACAGAGTTTGGTGTCCTGATTTAGCTGGACTCATGCTGGAGTGAGGCAAGAGTTTACATCCTTACATCACAGATTCGTGTCACTGGTCCTGTTGTGTTGGGGCATCTGCACCGCTGGCCTCTGGACTCCTGCTCTGGTGCTCATGGCATTAGCCCTCTCCCAGTCCTATTACTCTGCTCTTAGTCTTAAGACGTGAGCCTAGTCTGAATGAGGAGGAAACAAGCCAGTCCTGTGCAGGTGAGTAGCAAATCCAAATAGCCTCTCTTTACTCTCCAAAGGCAGGAAATCTTTTCATCTTGCTCTCAAGAGAAATATGGTCTGCAAACAGAAGAATCACTTGAGGAAGTCAGCAGCTCATGTGGTGGCTCTAATGTCATGCTGTCCACAAGTGGGAGCAATGGCTTAATGAGTGTGTAGCATGTGTTGCAGCGGCCTCCTTGCAAAGAAGCACCCCCAAGCAGACCTGCTGCATCCTTGACCACCTGCTCCTGAATCCCACAGCCACAGCCACTGGTTCTGCCCATTCAGTCCCCTCTGTCCGGCCCATTCACACAACTTGAGCACTAAACAGACCTCAGAGCAGCAGAGGTACAGCCAAGGGGTCACATTTACTGAATTACTAAAATTGAATACCTCACTGGGTTGGATGTCTCGCATAGGTAGGTTGGTCGGGTTTTTTTTCAAAGTTGACAATGAAAATGAGACCCTTATCACCCTCATCATCCAGAAGCTTGAGCAACAAGGCCATCCACCAGAGCAGAGCCTGTCATCTGTATACCATCCTGTATAATTGGGGAGCCGTGGGGAGGATGGGGG
>NW_007778084.1:0-1124 GCF_000696425.1 Galeopterus variegatus
AAAAAAACTTGAGTTAAGATTCTCACTAAGAAATTTAGATACCATTATATAAATATTTAAGTGTACTGTCTGATGAATAAATACAGGGATTTTTATTTTTTAAACCACATTATCTCATAGTTCCTAGGACTCAGGACAGACTTTCTCCCCATTTTTACTCGGTGATTTTCTTACATTTGTTAGGTTGTCCTGGCTTAAAATAGTTTCACATGAAAGTTAAATGAGACCAGTCCTTATGTCAGGTGGTATTGATAACAGTTGTGGGGCCACTCAGTCATCCTGTGTACCATATTAATGGGGACAATCTCAGAACACTGATCATGAGACAGGAATATTCTGGGACTGTACTTCTTAATTTTCATTGGGCTGTGGGCCCTCTGAAAGCTGTTGTCCCTTTGCTTAGACAAATGCACACAATTTTTTCAGTTTTCAGTTTGAGAAGTTAACTGACATGTTTGAACATACTAAGAGAAGATTTAGACATCTGGCAGAGAATTTGAGGATGAATTAGTCATGGATACATTAAAAATTAAGCAAAGGAGAAAATGAGGTCATTATTAACTGCAGCAAAAACAACTGTAGCTATATAAACCCCAAATATTGATTTGACTAATTAGTAACTATTATATTATCAAACTTAACTCATTTGAGGGTCAGTGAGAACTGAGTCTCAGTGGGGTTTTAAAAGAGGGCTTAGCTTATTAGAAAATCAGTATCTAAAGCAAAAAATAATTGAGAAATAGTAGTATAAGCAAATAATAACTGGTGGAAATAGGGCTTACAGCCACGTGTTTTATGCCACTTCTGATTTACAGTAGTCCCTCATCCACCGTTTTGCTTTCCATGGTTTCAGTTATCCTCAGTCAACTGAGGTCCGGAAATATTCAATGAAAAATTCCAGAAATAAGGGCTAGCCCATGGCTCACTTGGGAGAGTGTGATGCTGATAGCACCAAGGCCATGGGTTCGGATCCCTATATAGGGATGACTGGTTAGCTTACTTGGGAGAGTGTGATGCTACCACCACCAAGTCAAGGGTTAAGATTCCCTTACCGGTCATCTTTAAAAAAAAGAAAAAGAAAATTCCAGAAATAAACAACTCAGAAGTTTTAAATTGTGTGCCAT
>NW_007778084.1:2451-3318 GCF_000696425.1 Galeopterus variegatus
AAAAAAAAGAAAAAGAAAATTCCAGAAATAAACAACTCAGAAGTTTTAAATTGTGTGCCATTCTGGGTAGTGTGATGAAACCTTGCGTAGTCCTGCTTCATTTTGCCCAGGATGTGAAACGTCCCTTTGTCCAGTATATCCAAGCTTTAGACACCACCCACCTGCTAGTCACTTAGTAGCTGTCTTGGTTATCACATTGACTGTTGCAGTATTGCAGTGCTTATGCTTAAGTAACTCTTTTTTTTCCCTCAAGTAACTCTTATTTTACTTAATGCCCCAAAGCACAAGAGTAGTGATGCTGACACATTGTAATTGTTCTATTTTAGTTACCATTGTTAATCTCTTAGTGTGTCTAATTTATAAATTTAACTTTATCATAGGTATGTATGTGTAGGAAATAACATGGTATATACAAGATTCAGTATTATCCATGGTTTCAGGTATCTGCTAGGGATCTTGGAACATATCCCTCACAGGCAAGGCGGGGGGGGACTCCATATCCAAGTTAATAAAGATACGTTAAAGAGTTTGAAAATCATGGACTGAATCAACTCCTAGATTCTGTCTAGCTTTAACACTCTAGTAGTCTGAGAGTCACTTTTAAAAAGAATTTAAGGTTGTTAGGTTGCAGACAACATGATCTTATATATTGAAAACTCTAAAAGCTCCACCAAAAAACTCTTAGAACTGATAAACAAATTCAGTAAAGTTGCAGGATACAAATTCAATATATATTAAAAAGTATTTCTATAAATCAATAATGAGCAAGGTAAAGAAATCAAGAAAGCAATCCCATTTACAACAGCGACAAAAAAATAAAATATCTAGGAATAAATTTAGCCAAGGAGGTGAAAGATCTCTGCAAGG
>NW_007778085.1:0-590 GCF_000696425.1 Galeopterus variegatus
TTACTTGAGAACCATCACAGTCTAAGAGAAGGAGTGACTTCTTTTGATGGCTTCAAGAACACAAGAAATGATAAGAGGAATAAAGGAAATAAAATATAGTCGGATAAAATGGTAGACAACACTTGCTGAGTTGGACACATATCTGGAGTTGTTTGCGAACCATGAAGTCTCCACTGAGTAAAAATTAAGAGCATGAAGTTAAAAATATAAGAACATGAAGATAAGGTTAGGATAATCAACACTAATAGAAATTAATTTTAATATTTACTTTTTATTTTTAAATTTGTATGAACAATTTCAAAATTACATAAAAGTAGAGAGAATACTATTATGACAATAATATTACTTGTATATCCATCACCAATATTTAACAACTATGGCCATCTCTCTCTCTCTTTTTCTTTTTCCTGAAGTGTCTCAAAGCAAATTTCTTGACATCTTGACATTTTAGAAATGATGAGATCTATCACCTGCGTAGTTGGATTCAATTGCTCTGGTCTGAGATACAGGCAGTGATGAATTTTATTTATTTTTTTAAGTTTATCAGATAGTTCTAATGTTTAACCACAGTCAACGAGTAGTATCAGAGA
>NW_007778085.1:1286-3318 GCF_000696425.1 Galeopterus variegatus
ATTTTACATTTCTACCAACAGCGCACAAGGGTTCCAATCTCTTCACATTCTTTTTTTTTTTTGCTTTTTATGTATTTTATTCTGATGAAATTACAAAAGTAGATACAAAATGCTCCTTTAAAAAGTACAGTTAACTGACAGAAAAATAGATAAAACTCCTAAAGTTTTAAAAATATAATATAAATTTTTATGTAAAGAACATTTAAAAATATTTTAGGTGGTACCCAAGATTAATCTATGCAAACTATTTTCAATTAGACCTAAAATAGAATGTTATTCTATAATAAGTTTATAGCACACTAGTAATTCATTTGGATTTACATAATACTTGTGTGGAATAGAATCTGATACGGAGAAAAACACCAAGTAAATTTCAATGTGGTTACATTTGGATCAGTATCTCCACATTCTTACTAACATTTATGACTTCATATTATTGATACTAGCTATCCTAATGGGTGTGAGAAATGTCTCATTTTGGTTTTGATTTGCATTCCATTAATAATTAGTGATGTTGAGCATATTTTCATATGCTTAGTGGCCATTTTTGTTGGTTTGTTTTTGCCTTCTTTAGAGAAATATCTGTTCAAGTTTTTTGCCCATTTTCTAAACAGGTTATTTGTTTTTTGTTACTGTTGAATTGTCGGAGGTCTTTATATAGCCTAGAAATTAACTTTTTATCAGATAAATGATTAGCAAATATTTTATTCCATTCCATAAATTGCTTTTTTACTCTGTTGATTGTGTCCTTTAATACACAGAAGTTTTAATTTTTGATTTAGAACTATTTACCTGTTTTCACTTTCATTGCCTGTACTTTTGGTGTCATAACCAGAAAAACCTTATCAAATGCGATGTTATGAAGCTTTTCTTGTGTGTTTTCTTCAAAGCATTTTATAGCATAAGCTCCAACAATTCTGTCTTTCCACTTACTTTGAGTTAATTTTTGCATATGATGTAAGTTAAGTTTTCAAATTCAATCTTTTGCATGTGCACTTCCAGTTTTCTTAATACCATTTGTTTTAAGAATTGTTCCTTCCCTATTGAATGGGCATGGCTCCCTTGTTAAAATTATTTGACCATATAAGCAAAGGTTTATTTCTGGGATATCTATTCTATTCTGTTGGTTTACATGTATGCCTTTATGCCAGCACCACGCTATTTTAATTACTATAGTTTTGTAATAAATTTTGAAGTGAAGAAATCTGAGGCCTCCAACGCTGTTTTTGTTTTCCAAGATTGTTTTGGCTATTTGAGGTTCCTTGAGATTCCATATAAATTTGGGTATGGATTTATTTATTTCTACAAAAATGTCAACGACATTTTGATAGGGATTGCAATAAATCTGTAAATTACATTGGGTAGTATTGACATCTTTACAATATTAAGTTTCCAACCCATGAATACTGGAAGTCTTTCAATTTATTCATGTCTTTTAAAATTACATTTAGGAATGTTTGCATTTATCTGTGTCTTTAATTTGTTTCAGCAATGTTTTTCTGTGTACAAGGCTTTTCCCTAGTTGATTAAGTTTATCCTGATTATTTTATTGTTTTTGATACCATTGTACATATAATTTCTTAAGAATTTTCTTTTCTGATTTTTCATTGTTAGTGTAGAGAAACAATAATTTTTGCATGTTTATTTTTATCCCATAACTTTCCTAAATTCATTTATTATTTCTATCAGTTTGTGTGTGCGTATATGTGTGTGTGTGTAATCTTTAGAGTTTCTGACATAAAATTATATCACCTGTGAACAGAGATCATTTTATTTCTTGCTCTCCAATTTGGATGTCCTTTATTTCTTTTTCTTGCCTAATCGTTCCGGCTAGGACTTTCAGTACCATGTTGAATTGAAGTCAAAGTGGGCATCTTGTCTTATTCCTGATCTTAGTAGAAAAGCTTTCAGAATTTTACCATTTAGGGCCGGCCCAGTGGCGCACTGCTACAGTGCGCTGCTTGGGAGCATAGTGGCACTCCCGCCGAGGGTTCGGATCCCACATACAGACCGGTTCCCACTCACTGGCTGA
>NW_007778086.1:0-963 GCF_000696425.1 Galeopterus variegatus
TTTTTTTTCCCTTAACTATCACAGTCATTTCTCCAGGTAGGTAAGCACAGAGATGACTCGTAATAGCTGCCTAATATTCATTAGTATGGATGCATTATAATTTATTCAACTCTTCTCTTGCTGATGGATAAGTGGTTGTTTCTAGTTTTTCCAGTTTTATGTTATTTTACATATAGAGTTTTATGTACAGTTATTTTTACCTCTAGAGGCAGATGCCTGTGAGTGATATTAGTAGATCAACGGATGTATATAGGTTAGACTAAGCTAACTGCTGTAACAAATATACCCTGGAATATGTAGTATTTCAAACATACTAAAAATAAAGCAGTCCAAGTTAGTTCCAGGTTCTCATGGGTCTCTGCTCCACATGGCCATTCAGAGGTCCAGGCTGCAGAGACTCTACTGCCTTCAATAAGTGATTCCAGTGTCATAGCTGAGCTAGGACTCATCACCTGCTGCAAAGGAGTCTGGAAAATATAGTTTAGGTGTGCCTAGAAGAAGAGGATACAATTTTTGTGAATAATCAGTTTACGCTATAAAAGGTCACTTAATATTTAATTTAAATATACATTGCCAAGGTTACTTTTGCAAATAGTGGTAACAATTCACAGTCCATAACCTGGAATTCTTGCCAGTACTGGATGGTATCATTCTTTAAATTTTTCCAAATCTGATAGATGAATGATAGTGTTGGTTTAATTTGCATATTCCTGAATACTAATGGTTGAGTATCTTTTCATAAATTTTGTAGTCACCTGGCCAATTTATTTGTTTTCTATTTGTTCTACCTGTTCTATGTTCCCTTTGTCTCCTTTCTTGCCTTCCTTTGGATGAATTGTTTTTTAGTATTCTATTTCTCCCCTCATTTAATTTGTTAATTTTACATGTTCTACTACTCTTTGGGGGTTATCCTAGAATTTAAATATATCTTCTTATTGAAATCATCATGTCTAAGGGATACCT
>NW_007778086.1:2320-3317 GCF_000696425.1 Galeopterus variegatus
TGCTTCTATACCACATGGTCAGGCTGCAAATTTTCATTTGGCTTTTCTGCTATAACTCAGCCTAGGCTTTTGCAAAGTAGCCATGCAGTCCTTAATGCTTTGCTGCTTAGAAATTTCTTCTGCCGAATACTCTGGTCCACAACTCCTAAGTTCCAACTTCCACAAAGTCCTAGGGCATGGACACAATGCAGCCAAGTTCCTTGACAATTCACAGCAAGGGTGATCTTTGCCCCAGTTTCCAAAAAACTCCTTATTTCTATCTGAGACCTCCTTAGAATGGTCTTTACAGTACATTATTTCTATCAGCATTCTGCTCGCCACCACGTAACCAGTCTCTAAGATATTCCAAACCTTCCCTCGTCGTTTTGTCTTCTTCTGAATCCTCCAAACTCTTCCAAACTCTCCTCAACACCCAGTTATGAAGCTGCTTCCACATTTTCAGGTATTTGTTATAAGCAACACCCCACTTCTCTGGTACCAATTTTCTGCATTAGTCTGTTTTGCTTGCTTATAACAAAATACCTGGAACTGGGTCGTTTATAAAGAAAACAAAATTTATTGCTTACAGTTTCTGAGACTAGAAGTCCAAAGTCCATTTGGTGGTGGTAACAGTGACCCAGGGGTCTCACATTGCAAGATGGTGGAAGCGGAGAGAGAGAGACAGACTCTTCTCTTCTTTTAAAGCCCTCAGAACTGTGCCCCTGACCACCATTATCACTCCATTCACTACTGCACAGTCCTACAATCCAATCACCTCTTCAAGGCCACACCTTTTAATTACCATAATAGGATTTCCCACCCCCTTAACAGTCACAGTGGGGGCTAAGTTTCTTTTCTTTTCTTTCTATTTTTTAACAATCAGGTTTTTATTATGTAGCACTTTGATAATTATAAAATTACTTTCGGTATTATATTAACTAGGAGGCAGCCTTGTTTAATGGGAAAAATATAACTTTGGAATAAAACAGAGGTGTATTTTATTTTATTTATTTATTTT
>NW_007778087.1:0-1851 GCF_000696425.1 Galeopterus variegatus
CAGCGGGAGCGCCGCCGCACTCCCAAGCGGCGCACTCTCCAGTGCGCCACCGGGCAGGCCCCGAGATCGCTTTTTTAATTGAATTTTATCTTTTGGACATGTAAAATATTAACAAAATACCAAATCTAAAACTAAATGAGGTATATTATGAGAAGAATCACTCCATACGAATTTTTATTAGTTTTGGTTTATCTTTTCAGTTTCTTTTTGCAAATATAAGCAGATAGTTATCTATTTTAGCTCTATCCCCTTCTTACACAACACTGAGAAGAGAAGTGGTCATGGGAGCCTCACACCGCCCCGGCTGCTGCCACTCCAGTTGTGCCCATGTGTCTCCCATGGTGGTGTGTTTGCCATGGATCTATGTGGGTGGGGGTACTGTGGTTATATAACAAAATGTCCATATTTGTCTTTTCCATTTGGATACTTTCAGTTAGAATTCATTATGTATAAAGCCAGTGTTCTTGAACTAACTCTGCTTCCAAACTTCCCTGTTTCTGTTTTCAGTGCCTCAGTTCTCCTAACCACGCAGTATCAGAACTGGTCAGCTTGGACTTCTCCATGTTGCTTACTTTTCATACCCTATCAACCACCAAAGCATGTGGTCATTCATTCAGTTAACATCAATATTTTTTGTACATTGACTATGTGCCAAGCACATGATAAATAAAACATGATCTGTGATTCCAGGAGGCATGTAACACAGGCGGGAAGACACAGAATAAATAAATGATCCCAGTGTGGCATGAAGTGTTCTGATCAAAATAGGCAGGAGATGGTTTGGAGGAACAAAGGGAGTAGAGAAACTCCTAAGTAAGGGGGACTTCACAGAGGAGGTGATGTCTGAGCTGAGTTGGGGGATGTGGGGGTGGGAGTAGAATTTAGTCATGAGAAGAACAGGGTGAAGATGGGAGAAAGCGCACTCCAGACCAAGGGAGCCCAAAGGTAAATGAGAGCAGGGCGTGTTCCAGGAACTACAGATTTTTCAGTACACTTGAATGTCATAGTTTGGCAGAAGAAGAAAGACAGTTGGAGACCTGATGGTGAATAATTTTGTCTACACACTATGCTGCAGATTTTTTTAAAAATCGGAACCCTCTGAGAAGCCCTCAAAGGATTTTAAACTGGTGATTAATCATAATTGGCGTTTTAAAAGATCACCCTGGAGGTGATCAAAGAATAAGAAAAATCTAGAGGAAAAAAACAGAGACACAACTCATGCAATATTTCAGGGGAGAGTGCCTGAACTAGGGTAGTGGCAGAAAAGATGGAGGAAAGAAAACTCACTTAAGAGACGTGAAGGAAACAGAACGGATATAAACTGGCAAGTGGATAGTGACTTTAGGACACTCAGATTTCTGGCTGGGCCAACTAAGTGGGCCGTGGCACCATTTACTTAGAGAAGAAGAAACAGGTTGGAGGATGGGGAGCCATGGTGAGGGTATCCAGGTGGACTAACACTACGAGAGAAGTATTCATTCAACAAATATTTATTGAGTGTCTGTTATGAACAAGGCAACAGATTGTAAAACAAGAGTCAGGATGGGCAGGAGTTTATGTGCAATAAAGAGAGGATTAGAGAAGATGATGTAGATAAACGAAAGGGAGACAAGTAGAGGGATGAGTATTAATGCGGAGGAGAGGATGAAGCTTGCATTTGAGAGGCATGAAGAAAGTAACTGAGTTCAAAGATGCAAACAGTACATCGACCTAAAATTGCTTCAATGTGAACCAATGCTGAGGCCCCAGAGAGCTTCAGAGGCTGCTGAACTAAGTTCCTGTCAATTCTTTTTCTTTTTTTTTTTTTCCTTTTTGTCTTTTTTCGTGACCGGCATCGGATCGCAACCCTCA
>NW_007778087.1:2727-3317 GCF_000696425.1 Galeopterus variegatus
GGGAGCGCCGCCGTGCTCCCAAGTGGCGCACTGTAGCAGTGCGCCACCGGGCCGGCCCCAATTCTTCTTTTATAAAACTTCTTGTGCCATTTCTTCCTTTTCATTCTCATTGCTCACTTTCTTCCTGTTCCTTTAATTTATGTATATTTCTCCTCCTATTTGTTTATTATTTTTATTTTAAAAATGATTTTTCCTTCTTTACATTATAGAAGCAAAAAGAAGAAATCTTTGGCGGGGGGAAGGCCAGTCCGAACGGGGGACTGAACCTTGACCTTGGTGTTATAACACTGTGCTCTAACCAGAATAAGAAGAAATTTTAAACAACACTCACAATCCCAGCATCCAAAGATAAATACTGTTCATTTTTTTACAGTAATTTTCCATCTTTTTTAATGGAGAGAGAGAAAGAATACTATACTTTTTTTTTTTTCTTTTTGGTGGCTGACCATTATGGGGATTCAAATCCTTGTGACCTTGGTGTTATAACACCAAGCTCTAATCAACTGAGCCAACTGGCCAGCCACTAGTTTTATTTACAAAAAGAGTACCATATTGTATATTCTGAATTTCAACTTTTTAAAAAACTTGAA
>NW_007778088.1:0-1377 GCF_000696425.1 Galeopterus variegatus
TGAAAACTAGAAAAATATTTGCTTTTTTTATCAGAGACAAACTACATAAAATATAAATCTTCATAATGTATAAAAATCTTTGATAAAAAAATCATAAGAAAAGAACATCAACCCTACAGGAAAATAGATCATACTATACAAAGAATTGAAAAAGATCGTTTAAACATAAGAAAATATAATTCTCTCTTTTATAGGAAAGAAAATACAATAAAAATTATAATGATACCACTTTTATTAACAACATCGACAAAATTCAAAAGTTTGATATCACTCTCTTGGCAAGCATGTAGGGAAAGAGGCACATAAAACATTGCTTGTGGCATTAAAACTGTTATTACACCTACCCAAATGTCAGATATGTATAGACACTGACCCATCAATCGTATTTTGATTAAACTTCTGATGTATTTTAAAAATTCCTCAGCATTATTTATTAAGCATATTTGTAATTAAAAAGGACTTTGAACAAGTGATATATTTAGCAACAGGGAATAGCTAAACAAATTATAATACAATCTTACAACAGAAAAGCTAGACAGAGGTCTAAAAAAACATTTCTAATGTAAATCTAAACCTAAAATTATAAATTTAAATATCTAAAATTATAGAAAACTACAGAGGCATGTAAATAGACTTAAACTAATGGGGAAAATGATGGTAAGATTTAGTACTGCAAGTATATATACAGTTCAAAAATGAAGAAAAATTTTTGAAACTTTATTTAACCAAGAGAGCCAGATATTTGCATGGAGAGAAGATATACTTTATTTAACCAAGAGAGCCAGATATTTGCATGGAGAGAAGATATACATTAAAACTAAAAGAAAGTCTAGAAAGTATCTGAAAATAGATATTGGGAATATAATTAAGGTAGCTTTCCAAGTTTGATATTAAAGCTGACTATTCATGAAGTATATAAGAGATATTTAATGAACTGATAATTGTAGCCTTATCTCATACCCCAAAATATTTTAAATTAATTAAAATACAAAAAGTTTTGATGTAGAGAATATGAGCTAATATTTGGACGCATGGGATTTATAAAAGAATGTCACCAAAAGTAAGTAAATAAAATTTTTGCATAGTGGTAATAATAATATAAAGCTAATATATATTGGCTATTGCTACATGCTAAATATTTCCCCTGTATTATCTTCTTAATGCACAAATACTTGTGGGTTCATAAAGCTCCTTTACAAATCATATTGAAATTCAAACATTTAAATAGCTAAACTATGGAAGTTTTAATAATGTCAGTGAAAGAATACTCAATGTTATTTGATTTTTAGAAAACATATTCCATTTATATTATCACACAAGGCTTGTTCGGCAAACAAATGGAGTAAAAATGATCACTTTTCTTTTGGATTTTTTTTT
>NW_007778088.1:1989-3317 GCF_000696425.1 Galeopterus variegatus
ACAAGGCTTGTTCGGCAAACAAATGGAGTAAAAATGATCACTTTTCTTTTGGATTTTTTTTTTTTCTTTTGTTCTGCCAGATCTGGATGATCATTTTCCTCACTCCAGGATGAGAAGATGTTGGCAGCTTACCTGACCACCTGCTTCATCTTTAAGGGGGGAAATTAATAGCATTTTCCCCAAAATATCAAACAAAATCCCAAGGTTACAACCTGAATGGATCTTCCTATGGCAGTTGTTCATCATTGAAATTATCATTGTGGCTTGGTGAGGGTTTTACTGACGAATTTAAGCTCCAGCCAAATGCTCCAACCCCAGAAGCAGATTGATGGTAAGAGGGACAGACAGGGCTGCTATAACCAAGAGTAAAGGCGAACTGACTCTAGTGAAGAAAAAGGAGCAAATGATAACTCCGAATACATATGACAGCTGAAGTATAAACATCTTTCATATGGCATGTGACATACATATGACAGCTAAAGTATAAACATCTTTCACATAATAATTCTCAAATCTAAAATGGATATATACATATATACATATATATGTATATAAACTTCTCAAGAAAAATATCACTTAAGAAAATAATACAGAAGCTAAAACTAAAATAAATTTAAAAGGCCAACAGATATGTGGGGCAGAGGGGAATTTACTGCTGATGAATTAAATAGCAAATTAAAGCATAAGACAAGAATTTAGGCCTATAAGTTGGCTTATAATAGTTTAGTTATTTTAATACAATATTCTTGGTGTTAAAGGTAAGCAAAATGAGTATTATTGACTGATGGTAGAAGTGTAAAACAGTATCCACATTTACATATATAGTATAAATGTGTATATACACACACACATGCATCCCACAGTATGAGGGTACTTCAGAAAGTTCATGGAAAGATTCATATGATCTTTTAATTATATTATTCCACAAACCATTTGAAGTATCTTCATATACATAAGTGTCTGAGTGTAGATGAGGGTGTGACTAGAAGAAATTTGACAATGCATGTGAAGACCAAAAATCTGTCTACCACGTGTTTCTTGATCTAGCCATATCACTACTGAATGTTTATCCTAAAGTAAAAATCAGAAATGTGAGCAGAATTACTTGAATGGTGGTCTGCGCTGATTTTCCATTTATTTATAATCTTTTATTTTTTATTTATTTATTTATTTTTGTCTTTTTTCGTGTCTGGCACGGATCGCAACCCTCGGTGTCACGCCCGTACCGGACCGGGACCGGCAACGGGATCGCAACCCTCGGTGTTGCTCCCACACCTCGCTCAGCCAGTGAGCGGGAACCGGTCTGTATGTGGGATCCGAACCCTCGG
>NW_007778089.1:0-3317 GCF_000696425.1 Galeopterus variegatus
GGGGCTTTATGTGATTAAGCCACGAGTGTTCTGCTCTCATAAATGAGATTAGTACCCATGTAAAAGAGACCTTGCCTCTTCCACCATGTGTGGACACAGCATTTACCCTTTCTGCCATGTGAGGACACAGCAAAGAGCACCATCTATGAAGCAGAGTGTCCTTAACAGACACTGAATTTGCTGGCACCTAGATCTTGGACTTCCCAGCCTCCAGAACTAAGAGTAATAAACTTCTGTTGTTTATAAATTATCTAGTCTAAGATACTTTTGCTATAGAAGCAGGAATGAACTAAAGCAATCAGCGTTATGTATGAGTTATATTTCACAATAAAACATGTTGAAGTATTTGCAGCATGTTTTCTATTTGGAAATCTTGGAAATTACTGAGAAAGTAAACAGGAAAAATTATTCATATCTTGTTATATTTTAATTATTTTCTTATGTATGTATATGTGCATATATACAGTCCAGTCTTTTATTTGTTTGTGAATTTTTAAAATAGTCCTTGTTTTTTTAGAACAGTTTTAGGTTCACAGAAAAAGTGAATGGGAAATACAGGGAGTTTTCATATGCACTTCCCCCTCCCCCCCCCACACACACCCACACATACATACATGCACAGTCTCCCCCACTATCAACATTTTGCACCAGAGTTGCACATTTGTCACAATCAATGAATCTGCCTTGACACATCATTATCACTCAAAGTCCATAGTTTACATTAGGGTTCACTCTTGGTGTTATATATCCCTTGATTTTTTATGAAAATCAACTACATTGTGTACTGTTAAATTAAAATTAAAAAATAAATTAATTTTTAATAAGGAAAACACACACAAATTCCCTGTATTCAGTAGTCAATTGATTTATAATATTTTTGCCAGGTATTTCAAACTATGGTTAAAAAAGTAACTTTCTCTTTCCGAATTGTCTGAACCAGAGACTGTGAGTTGGTAATCCATTATATCAATTCAGCCATTGTATGCTTTCATGCGTCTCACATACCATTAAGACATTGTTAAAAAGTAAGCTAGTCCTTGAGAATTGGAAAATCAGGCATTTATACCTAATATGCCAAGAATCCAATTTCTCTAAGGTGGAAAAAAAAAAAAAAAAAGATAAAGAAGTCCATCAACACTGGACCCACATTGCCATTGGTTAACAATGGGATGGAACTAAGTTCACAATTTTGATGGCACCTGCATTTACTAATTCACTGTGGTCCTCAATATTTGCTATTGTTTCTCTGATATTTTCTCTGTCAATATTTATTTCAATGAAAACCTCTATCAAAAGTGAGGAACTAAACACTAACATGATTTTTTCTAACACCCTAACATCTTAATTCATTTTGATCCCTAAAATCTTAATTCATTTTGATCACCTTCCTGTACATGGTGGGTAGCTGCTATATATTGTCACTTCCAAAAATAAAGAATAGTTTGAAACTTACTAATTTAAACAGAAAGGATATATAGTCTGGTCCTATTAAAAAAGGCCATGAGAGGGCCGGGCCCATGGCGCACTGGGGAAAGTGCGGCGCTGAGAGTGCAGCAGCGCTCCCGCCGTGGGTTCAGATCCTATATAGGGATGGCCGGTGCGCTCACTGGCTGAGCGCGGTGTGGGCGACACCAAGCCAAAGGTTGCGATCCCCTTACTGGTTCCAAAAAAAAAAAAAAAGGCCATGAGAAACAGCATGCATGGAACCTTTTAAAAAGTTATTTTTGCATGATAATATATAGGTTAAATAAATTCACTTTGGAAGCCTTTTTTTATATTAATAGTGGTAAAGGCCATTCTTGTAGGATGACTGAATTGATACAGCAGAAGTAAAATCTTTTACCTAGTACTTGATATGCAAGCCACGTACATAGAGCAAGATTATGTAGGTGTCCTCTCTGGGTTCTCAGAAATGTTTCAAAGGTTCTTTCTTTCTTTCTGGTATGTTAAGGCTTGAGAATTTGCTGTCCTAGTGACCTTGACACTGAACTAAGCCAGCATTACAACAAACTGAACACATCTTCAGCAGTACTAGTTTAAATTGAAATCTGTTAGGTATTTGCTGTAAATATGTAAAAGGTTACAGTTCAAAATAGAATATTTCCCTTTTTACTCATTTTAAACTTACATACTATAATTAATTAATAAAGACTTTTGAAAGATTTAAAACAATGACTAGAAAACCGAAAAGTCTGGGAAGCTAAAGGAACTATGTTATTTAATGAATGGAAAAACCCAATGGGAGTTGAAATAAAAATTCAATTTGGAGAAGATAATATTTATCCGGGCTGATGTTTTCAGTTTTATAAAATGAATTTACCAAGTTGATTTTCCTTTTAATGTGGTAGAAATAAAATTGTCTATGTTATTACAGTCCTGAGAATAAGACCTCAAATGCTTTCATTAATATCTTAAAGAAAATACATTTAATCAAAGGTTTGTGTGTTTCTAGGTGATGCACATGGTGACATTTTATAAAAAATAGTTAACTAATAAAATTCTACGGCATAAACATATACACACATATACAACATATATTTGTAAACACAATGTATATTCACATAGTATATATTTATTCATAATATAAAGACTCAAAATATTTTATTTATTTCAGGTTAGAAAGACATAAAGATAAAAGGTAAAAACTGTTTGAATTTTAAATATCGGAAAGTACCGAGAAATAATTTTTTAATTTCTATTTTAATAATGCATAAATTTGCTATACAGCCTTTTAGGTTTAATTTTGATTATAAAGCCCCCTAAATTACACCAAAAACTAGTACCCGTTTCAGTTCAGGCCCCTTCTCAACTTTCTCACCTGAGAAAACAACAAAAACGACAACAGAACACACTGTTTATGTACTTATGGGATAACTGAGTTGTTCTTTCTTTTGAAATGTATTTTTCACAAGTTTTATAAAGTCTTGTAAAGCGGCTGTCATTTGATCTATGTTTCTTTATCCTTTGGTATTGGTGCCTGGAGAAAGGACTTGAAAAAATAATAAATAAATAAAAGCTCTCTCAAAGATTTGATATTTTAAAATATTCCCAATTCTCCTAAGGGTACAAATTTTAGTTCCAAAAAGCAGCCACTGTCTTCTAGTCTCATAATTATCCTTAAGCAATGAGATACTGAAGACAAATAAAAAATTTCCGGTTGTGTTTTTAATTTTTTTCTTAATTAATTTGTATGGAATATGCCATTGTTTTGCTGTATTATGTAGTTGTGACCAACATTTTAGTGTTTTATAATTAAATACTGAAATTATATTTATTCATTTATTGAAAAGAGATATGTTTTATCATTAATGGTGTTT
>NW_007778090.1:0-3317 GCF_000696425.1 Galeopterus variegatus
TTTTTATATAGACATTTGATACTAGGTAATATCAAAAGATGGAGATAGTAATGTTAAGATAAATTATATTTAAAATGGACTATTATGCCACACACATTTCTATGTTATTATTATTAAAATGTAACTTTAGAACACACAAGCACTATTTGCCTAACCAATTTCCTCTTTTGCTCTGACATTTGCTCAGTTGTTAGGTGTGCCTCCAAAATCATCTGCAAGTTGAGCATTAGTTCATATTGCTTCATATAAGTTCTTTCCTTTTTTAATAAGAAAAATAAAAATATTTTTCTTTTCTGCTAGTCCTGGTTTTGATTTTGCTGTTAAAATTTATACTGCTTTTGCTAATTCACATTTTTGTTCAGTCTCTGATTTCCTGTCAGAATATTCCAGAACATTCATCTCATTTGTTCTCTGCCTTTCTTCAGTTGAAATATTTATTTAAAAAACTGAATCCTAAAGGGAATATTCAAACACTGGAAAACACCAGTGAACATTGTGGGGTTGTATTCAAACAACATTCATCTCATTTGTTCTCTGCCTTTCTTCAGTTGAAATATTTATTTAAAAAACTGTATCCTAAAGGGAATATTCAAACACTGGAAAACACCAGTGAACATTGTGGGGTTGTATTCAAATAATGTAACACTGAGATCTCTCGGGAAAGTTAACAGTGCTAGCTAGATAGAATCATGTGTTGAAATTGCCAACTTACGGACTTCTGTTTCCACAGCTTATTTCTTAGAACATCACTAGTTAAGATTTGTATAAAGTACACTACAAGTAAAAACTATTTATTTTATTTGCAAGAATGACTCACCCAGCAGTCCAGGCCATGAACACTCATTTATAACATGACAACAGCTACAGCAAGACTGACATCAGATGGTTCTCGCTTCTCCAGTACATCCTTCTATCCCGGTTCCCAGAAGTGTTGACCTCAACCTTTAATTCTGCCCACCAGCATTTCTTGGTCTTGCTTGCAACCTGACATAAGTGAGTCCTTTGAACCAGTAACATCTCTATGTTGATTCCTATGTTTTAATTCTTGTGGGTTTTCCCAATTTCTTGACTTAATTTTACCAGGACTTGGAATCTGTAAAAACATACACATGTCCAGAAAACTGCCAGGAAGGAATTCATTCCCTAATGGAAATACTACGACTGCTTTAATGTGAGATGTGACCATGTGGCAGGCTTTGGCCAGTTGGACGTGGAAAGGACTGATGTGTTACTTCCAGACAGAAACTTTGACAGCCTTTGGAGATTTGCTCCCTTCCCCTGTTCCACTAAAGCCTGGAAGCAGATGTTGACTTAGAACCTCCAGAACCAGATTGACAATCGTACTCTGAGCCCACTGACAGCTCATGTAAAACACGTGAAATGCACGAGACACTTTTGTGAGATTTTGGTGGTGTCACTATAGCATAACCTAGTGACAGGTCCTCATGTATAAGGCAGATTATTTACCCTCCCTAAGTTTCAATTCTCTTATCTGAAAAGAGAAAAAGTAATTTCCACTTCAGTTTTTTGTTTGCTTGGTTTGGGTTTTGGTGCAGACTATCAAGATAAGTGCATGAAAAATTTTGAATGTACCTAATACATAGTCAGTAGATGCTAAGTACATTCTTCCCCCACAAAAGGATAATGAGAATATCCTAGAAGCAGATCATATTTTAAGAAGCTAGGAGTCAGAGTTGCATTAGACTTCCCAAAGGCAACATTGAAAGCTAGATGTCCAAGGAGCAATGCCTTCAAAATCCAGAGAAAAAAGTCGACACCCAGCCAAATTACCAATTAGGTGTGATGGTAGAATACAGCCATTTTCACAAAAATTTTACATCTTATGCAACCCTTTCTCAGGCAGAACTCCACCAAAATAAATGAGTAATATGTTCAAGAAGAATACATGGGGTCTAGAAAACAGGGGAACCAGGGCCGGCCCCGTGGCCCACTTGAGAGAATGTGGCACTGGTAGCGCCGAGGCCACGGGTTCGGATTCTATATAGGGATGGCCAGTGCGCTCCCTGGCTGAGTGTGGTGCAGACAACACCGTGCCGAGGGTTGCGATCCCCTTACCAGTCAAAACAAAAAAGAAGGGCCGGCCCGTTGGCGCACTGGATAAGTGCGCCGCTTGGGAAGCGCGGCGGCGCTCCCGCCCGAGGGCTCGGATCCCACATACAGACCGGTTCCCGCTCACTGGCTGAGCGAGGCGCGGGGGCAACACCGAGGGTTGCAATCCCGTTGCCGGTCCCCGGTCCAGTATGGGGGCAACACTGAGGGTTGCGATCCGTTGCCGGACACGGAAAAAGATAAGACAAAAAAAAGAAAACAGGGGAACCAAAATAGAGGGACTCCCTGTGAAGGGCTTTCTCAGCTTGGCTAGTGAGCAACTGGGCAGTCTGGGCAGGAGCATGGGCCTCTGGGGGAGACATAACCAGGACTAATATTAAACTGGTAGGAAACCTGATGTATGTGGAAAACAGTGCTGAGAGGGAGAGTACATGCTGATGGAGAGTTTGAGAAGTAATCACAGTACGTGGATAGATAAGGGGAGAAAATATGTGACAATTGTTAACTCCAGGAACAAGAAAAATTTGGAAAAGAAAAGAAATGTAATCACAATGTATTACTTGATTCAGCAGACAGAGGAATATTTATAAGGTTGTGATAATTTCTTTGCTGATTTTTGATTTAACAAGAAATTTTAAGATAACTGCCATATATAGGTAGGACAGAGGAAATGAAGTCAGGGAAGTGCTGAGTGTTTATTTTACAAATCAATTATTATTTAGAAAATCAATAGATTATGCCTAAATTTGGTAAAACTATTTAAAAATATGGAGGCACATGCCAGAGGAAGCATGTGACACATTTGGAAGTGGTTGCTTCTAAGGAGCTACGCTCAAGTTTTGAGACCACTGTTTTCTACTATGCATCAGGCAGTGCTATTTGACTCTTTAAAATATGAACACGTATTACTCTGAGATGAAGATTAGTTACTATTTAAAATTAATAAATTCATATGTAAATCCATAAATATTTTCACAAAGCCCTAGATTCCAGTCCTGGATCAGCCAGCAGCCAGTTGTGTGACTCTGGATAAATCCTGTCACTTCTCTGAGTTTCAGTTTTCCCACCTGCAAGCAGAAAGTTTGAATCACTGACTTTTGCACTATTATCACTATTACCAAATGCACCATTTGCACTATTGCACTAATGCACTATTATCAGACTGCAAACTTGTGAAATACCTTGAAAAAGTCCAGTCCTTATTTTTACGAACACACTCTTTCTCTTGGATAAAGTCCTGAAAAAAC
>NW_007778091.1:0-3317 GCF_000696425.1 Galeopterus variegatus
TGAATATATCATCCCATTCTTTTCTGGCTTTTAGTATTTCTGATGAAAAATCTAATGTTAGATTGATAGGGGCTCCCTTATAGGTGACTTACCACTTCTCTCTTGCAGCTTTTAAGATTCTATCTTTGTCTTTGAGTTTTGCCAGTTTGGCTGTAACATGGCTTGGAAAGTACCTTTTTGGGTTGAATATATCTGGGGGTCTTTGGGCCTCCTGAATCTGAATATGTGTGACTTTCCCTATTCTTGGGAAATTTTCAGGTATTATTTCATTAAATATATTTACAATGCCATTTCCTTTTCCCACCCCTTGTAGAATACCCATAATTTGGATATTTGAACAGTTAAGTTACTCTGTTATTTCTCTTGGACTTTCTTCAACTTTTAAAATTCTTTTTTTCTTGTTTCTGGTCAAGCTATGTTAATTCAAACACCCTGTCTTCAAGGTCAGAAATTCCCTCTTCTTGTTCCAGCCTGCTTGTTAGGCTCTCTGTTGTGTGTGCGTGTGTGGGTTTTTTTTTTTTTTTTTTTTTTTTTTTTCATTGAATGAATCCTTCAGCTCCACAAGCTCTGCTACATTCTTTTTCAGGGCATTGATTTCTCTGTACGTTTCTTCTTTCAGGTCCTGTATATTTTTTCTCATTTCATTGTGCTGTCTAACTGAATTGTCTTGTATCTTATTTAGTTTCCTGAGAATTGTTGACCAAAATTCTTTGTCAGTCATTTCAAGGACTTCCTGTTCATTAGAACCTAGAGATTGAGAGTTATTATATTCCTTTGGTGGTGATGTAGTTTCTTGATTTTTCATATTTCTGGTATCTTTACTTTGGTGTTTCAGTGTGGTTTATTAATTTATACACCAACTAGAAATGTTTGCTTGTTCTAAGTGATGATCCTTTTCCTCACTAGCACTTAGTATTATCAGACTTCATGATTTTTACCCATTTGCTGTATGTAAATTATTTTATGTAGCTTTAAGTTGAATATTTATTATTATTGAGATAAGGGACATTTTAATATGTTTAGTGTTTTTTTATTTTGTAAAGTGCCTTTGGATGTCATGTTATCAACCTGCATTTTAATGTTTGTCCTTATTCTTATTTATTTGAAATTTCATTCCTTTGTTAATTATATATCTTAAAGTACATATTTGTATTTTGGCTTTAGCTTTTACTTACTCAATATCCTTTCATAAAGAGCACATTTGAATTTTAATTTATTCAAATATATTACTTTTCTAAATGTTTTGCAATTTGTCAATATTATGTTTATCTACACTTGAGGATGAAAGGCCATTTCTTTCAAGAAATGAATGAATAAATAATCAGTTGTGTGTGTGTGTGTGTGTGTGTCCTTTTCCTCACTAGCACTTAGTATTATCAGACTTCATGATTTTTACCCATTTGCTGTATGTAAATTATTTTATGTAGCTTTAAGTTGAATATTTATTATTATTGAGGTAAGGGACATTTTAATATGTTTAGTGTTTTTTTATTTTGTAAAGTGCCTTTGGATGTCATGTTATCAACCTGCCTTTTAATGTTTGTCCTTATTCTTATTTATTTGAAATTTCATTATTTTGTTAATTATATATCTTAAAGTACATATTTGTATTTTGGCTTTAGTTTTTACTTACTCAATATCCTTTCATAAAGAGCACATTTGAATTTTAATTTATTCAAATATATTACTTTTCTAAATGTTTTGCAATTTGTCAATATTATGTTTATCTACACTTGAGGATGAAAGGCCATTTCTTTCAAGAAATGAATGAATAAATAATCAGTTGTGTGTGTGTGTGTGTGTGTGTGCGTGTGTGTATAGAATGGAATACTACTCAACTATTAAAAAAAAAAAAACTAAAAAACAAGCAAACACATAGGGTTCCTATACAGTCTTTAACCTCTTCTCTATTGCTTTGGCAAGAACACTGACTGGTCAAATTATCCAAATGTATTTTATAATTGTTATCCAGCTCCTTTAGATTTTGCTTTATTAATAGAGAATTTCTTAGATGCCCACAAGTAGAACTAGCATGCAATAAAGCAAGCTGGTAAAGAAAGGCAAATTCCAAAATATCAGGGAGCTATAGGTCAAAGGATACAAAAGAGCAGGTGTGTAGGATGAACAAATTTAGAGATCTTATATACAAAATGAGGAATAAAGTTAACAAAATTGTTCTGTATTCGGGCTTTTTGTTAAATAAATAGATTATATCGACTCCTATAATAAAAATATAATGATGTGAGATGATACATATATTATTCTGCTTCACTATAGCAGCCACTGTGCTATCTATATGTATCACACAACATCCTGTTGTAAGGCTCAGATATGCACAATAAAATTTATTTAATAAAAAAATCATTCCCTATTACATTCAAGAATTTTTTGTTCCTTCTTTTTCTCTATGAATCACTTAAAATTTATTTTTTTGTGGATTGTATGACTTTGGGATCTATGACAGGTTGTTTTATTTGTTCTACATTATTAGTTCTTTGACATTGTCATGCTTCCCTGTAGGCAGAGAGAACAGAATATAATTCCCATGTGACTTGCTATAAATAATGTAAAGTGAATGGAAGTGTTGTAAACTACATCATGGAATATTTAAATGCCTCTGTGTGGTTGCTGTTATTTTGGTGAGTTTCCCTTGTGATGGAAGTGGTTGTGATGTACCACCCCTGTGGCAGAGATGTGTGCATTCTGTTTATCTGGTGTGAGCTGCCAGCATCTGTTGAGTTCCCTGTGCATGTTTCCTGCCTCCTGCTGTTCTGGCAGACACTATCCATGCCTGCTGAGGTCCCTGGGTAGTCTATGAGAGATATTACAGTATAACTAGAAAATTAAAAGACAGAGAATCTTACAAACAGTGAGAGAAAAGCATCAAGTCACTTGTAAAAGAACCCCATCAGACTAACATAATACTTATCAACAGAAACTCTACAGACCAGAAGAAAATGGGGTGATATATTCAAAATACTGAAAGAAAAAATACTGCCACCTAAGATTACTATACCTAGAGAAGCTATCCATTAAAAATGAGGGAGAAATATTGTATCCAGGCAATCAAAAACTGCAGTTCACTACCATATGACCAGCCTTAAAAGATATACTCAAGGGAGTTCTGCATCTAGAATTTGAAAAACAAAGATCAATACCATTAAAACACAGAAAAGAATGAAACCCACCAATAGAACAAAAATGTAAACAATAAAATGAAACTATATCTTACTAACTCAGAAAACCAGCAAACACTGAAGATTGACAATAAAAAGAGAAGAAAGGAACAAAAGATACAGCATCAAAAAAAAAAAAAA
>NW_007778092.1:0-1111 GCF_000696425.1 Galeopterus variegatus
ACACACACACACACACACACACACACGCATATATATACTTATATAAAATTTTACTAAATTGATGTAATGCCAGGTCACTCGTTTTAGATTTATCTTGTGTTTCTCTTGTTTTTCAAGCCTGTTATGTCCTCAAGCAGTTTTCCTCAGTCATTTTCTCTGGTTTTAAACCTTTCCTTTGGTAATGAATTTCTATCGTGAAGAACAAAAATTTTACATTTGCAGAAGTTCACTGTATGAACATGTTTCATTCTATTAACTCTAGTCTCAGATCATATGTAACTAAGCACAGTGCCCCCTGTCATCTTTGTATTCCACCCCTTTCTTTTTCCAAAGAAGTTATGATTTATGGGAAATCCTGGCATTGAAAGAATATCTCACATGTATCCTTCAGTGATTGTTCTGGATGTGAAAGATGACATGTAATAATAAACAGTCAGGTGTTAAAAGTGATAGTTTAGAATTTCAAGAAAGAGAAATGATATATCAAATACCAATACCACTATGAGAAATGTGAATAAATAAGTTGAGACAAATGAATCTATTTCCCTGCTTTTGTATGTGACCCCTTGGCTATAGATCCCAAAACTGTTTATGCCCATTTTCCCACAGAAAAGCAGTTTTTACCCCATATCATTGGGAAGCCTACAATTTGTATAAACATCATAGACAAGAAGACTTTTATTTGCAATTATTTTAAATTTCCCAAGATTCAAGATGCTGCCACCCTGGGCCTCATGAGAACATTCTTCATATAGCCATATTCCAAACATCCTCTCCATTCGAATTTGTGAACTGGTGACTACCAAGTTCTTAGGAAAACAGAAGTTGGACTACAGCCATTCTGGAAAGATCTGTTTCTTTTTCCAGTCCTTGACTTGTATTTTGTAGTTTGATGCACCAATATCCTTTGATGCATCGATAAGCATCCCACTTTTTCTGGTACCTGACTATATAAACAACATACAAGTCATAAGAGCAGATATCTATCAGTTGGCTTTTTCTGAATAATAACAATCCAAAAGTTGTTATGAGTCAGGTGTCATTTGGGTGGTTATTCTGGTCTGTGCCGGAACATCTGTCCTGTGCCTGGTGACATCTGCATTAAGCTGGA
>NW_007778092.1:2859-3316 GCF_000696425.1 Galeopterus variegatus
TTGGGACTGTAGAAATTGAATTTGAGACTCACTTTCCAAGAATATGCTACTTGCAACAATATTACCATCATTCTCTGAGTGGGCCATCAGAAGTGTTTATAGATCCTACATGAAAAGATATTTTATCCTAATTAATTCTGCTGGTTTGTATTTAGATTGCTCCTTGTAATTTCTATGTGTAGTTGTTAAGTCTTTCTGGTTGACTTTTTAAATGCATATAATCAAAATGCAGAGGCAAAATTCCTATCAATGTTGAAAAAAAGTATATTTAAGAACTGTTCAAATCAAATTTATATTTCAGTCATTTGATTTCCCCCAAATGAAGAAAAAAAGCCTAATCAACAGAAGAGGTTTTTCCTAGTGGTTCATAATTCTCTTTCAGTGAGGATTCAAGAAAAACATTCTCCCAGTGCTATACTGAGAAGAGAAGAAACTTCCTGAAGACATATTAAAGCAG
>NW_007778093.1:0-744 GCF_000696425.1 Galeopterus variegatus
AGTGTATGTATTGTATGGTGTTTTTGTATCAATGTCAATTTCCTTGATTGGAACTGACAATCTTTCCTTATCCTCCAATCTTCCCTTACTTTCCCTTCTCTTACTTTCTCGGGATGGAGATGCTTGCATTCCAGAAGAGGGACAGTCAGGGGATAGTGTGTAAGTATGAAGCAAAAGAAGACTAGTGGGGTGGGGGATTGCATGATTTAGAGGGGGAAGGAGGCTACAGAGCGATAATTATAAATATATGTGCATGTAAGAAAGTGTCATTTAGGAGAGGTATACACTAGTATTGCAAATGGTTGAAAATTTACCTCTGTAACAATAAATAGTTATAAACAACTTAAAGATTCACCAACCGGGATTAGATGAATAACTTATGTTCATTCATAACTCATTCATTTGGCAATACTGAGCTCCTACTGCAACCCAAAAAACTATTACAGTACATATTCCTCTGAAACATATCAAAAACACAAAAATAACCCCTAAAATAGTCTTTATATGGATATAGCATGTGTATCATAATACAAGGCAGTGTTGCATGCAGACAAAAACTCTGGTAAGTGGTACACAGTGCACTACAACACTTCAAAGGAGCAGCAGTCACTTCAGCTCCCCGTGATCAAGAAAGACTTCATGAAAAAGGTGGCATTTGAGTTGGCCATTTAAGAATAATACATCAAGGGGCCGGCCCGGTGGCGCACTGGATAGTGCGCTGCTTGGGAAGCGCGGCGGCGCTCC
>NW_007778093.1:2472-3316 GCF_000696425.1 Galeopterus variegatus
TATAAAGTCTCTAGTGTAAGATAAAGATTTGTAACACAGCAAGGCTGCTGGCTCAAAGATAAACTTACTGATTGATATGTATAGATACTGGGAAGCTATGGAGGGAGAAGGAATGTTTGCTAAGATCAAGCTTTTGTTAATGGATCATTTAATTGTCTTAATAGAATGTCATCTGACTTGTTTCACTGAAAGCTACCAGCCTATATTGTTAAACTATAACCCCACCTATGTCTCTTGCTGTAACTTCCTGGGCTGAAGAATAAATGCAGGAAGAAAACCCCAATTCAGGGTTAATTTCCCAAGGAAGGGATGCCTCTTGCTTGAAGGTTCCAGGGAAGTTAACCACTTCAGGGCTTCTCACTGCTCAGAAGAGATGAGCTTTGAGTAATCCTTTGCAGTTCCGTCACCCAGAGGAAGTGGGGTGACAAATCCGTGAGGGGCAAAGCAACTTATTGGGTTTTCATCCCATCAGCTGGGCTCAGTTTCAAAAAGAACTGAAAACAAACCAGACCCACCAAGACTATGCAATATCTCTGGAATTTTGGAGATAACTCCATGAATCCCAAAACTATTTTGGGCTACTTGGCCAAACTCAGGGCAGTGTTTGTTTCTGCCCATCTCAGTGAAAATACATTCTCTTTTGTGAAATGCCGCAGCTACCATCAGCAGCACAAACCATCAAAATTGATTCACCCTGAGTAAATACACTCTACATTTTAGATAATTTGCCTTTTAAATACTATATTCTCATTTGCTTTATAAAATGTAATCGATGGTTAGCTGTAAGGTAATAACTATGCATTAAGTCTGTCTTCTGTATGTCTCTTGTATTAGTGGTTAAAAC
>NW_007778094.1:0-971 GCF_000696425.1 Galeopterus variegatus
CCCCTCGGTGGAAGAGTCTAACAGGGAGCCTTGTGGCAATGAAATGAGGTTCTCAGAGTCCCAATCCTAGTACTAGAAGCAGAGTTAAGGGGGTGAGGTTAGAGCTGAGACAAAATGGTTTAACAAGTGGCTCATGCCACTTACTGTATGGGTCTCTTGGATAGCCACTCTGTATAATAAAGGCTCTGAGCAGTTCTACAGAAATCACTTTAACTTCATGTAACTGATCATCCCGCAAGCTGTCATCTCATCCTCCTTCCCCTACCCCCATATAATGAAATGCAAATATAAAAATGAATGGGCTGGATCTGTACATATTGAAATGGAAAGAAGCCCATTATGAATCACTTTGCTCTTATATGAAAAACAAAGTATATGTTTATATAAAAACAGAGAAAAAAGCTGAAGGCTATGTACACCAGATTGTAAACAGTGGCTATCATCTCCCAGGGAGGGTATTAGTTATGGGGTTTCTCTCAGTTTCTACCTCACTTCTCTATTTTTGAATTTTTAAACATGAGTATATATTTCTTTATAATCATAAAAAAGTCATATCACTTTTGGAGAAAAAAGGAAAGAACCACTAGAAATGACAGTCTTCACAATGCTGTCAGTGTTCCTGTTAAAATGTGGCATCAAAACTGCACAGATTATTTTTTAAGAGAAGGAAATAGGAGATAAGCAGCATTTTCTAAACACTTACTACATCCATGCTGTCGGGAATGTGGCATAAACTATTCTGTTCAGTCTCCTCATCAATCCTATTATTCCCACTTTCCAAATAAGAAAACAGAGCTTAGAAGTGTGTATCATTAGCTCAAGATGAAATAAAGAGAAGGAGCTACTCCAAGCCACCTACACTGCCCTGCTTCGTTATCCACGTTGTAGATGTATCTCCTGTTTCTCATATTTAATGTGTTCTTTCTTCCTGATAATTTTTTTTTATCCAAGGATTTATATCTTTTTTTTTT
>NW_007778094.1:2874-3316 GCF_000696425.1 Galeopterus variegatus
ATTTCCAGAAGTCATTTTAAACTTTTCAGTCTTCTAAAAGTCAGCAAACATGGGCTTCCTGTACTCTTCCAGGTCCAAACCTGCATTGTCATAGGTCACCAGCCAGCTCAGAAATGTACAGGTCAGTTACAGACTTGTTTCTCTCAACAGAAAGCCGATTCCTTCCAGAGCGGCTTTTCTGGTTCAGAAACACTACCTTTCCCCCATTTTTCAAAGCTTTGTCGTGGCAATAATTCCAAAAAAAAAAAAAAATAGAAAATGCCCAAAAGTTATTTCCAACCAGTCAAAAATAAAAATAGCTTTTAGCATTTGTTTGCATTCCTGCGAGAAAGGACCTACAACATTTTCTGTTTGCTCACTCTGCTTCATATTTAAACAGCGGTAGAAAACAGTAAAGGGTAAGTAGTTGGAGAGGAGGGAGAGACTGACTTGTTTCCAGGAT
>NW_007778095.1:0-866 GCF_000696425.1 Galeopterus variegatus
TCAGAGGGTCTCGGTGAATGGGGAGCCAGTTCTCTAGCAGAATAATTCTCAACATGAGGGAGGCATTAAATTCACGTGGGAACAAACTGCACAATTCCCCGTCTTTATGTCCTTCACCTGCTTCAATGCCTCACTCTTATTCCCAGTGACTCTCAGGGAAGGGAGAGCCTCCAGCCTGATGGCCGAGTCTCCTGCTCATTTGGTCCTCTCCTTTGTCTCCACAACATCTGCAGTGCTGGGGCCCAGCGTGACCCTGAACCCTCCATTCACTGGTCTGCTATTTCCTTCACCTGCTTCCGGCCAAGTATCCAGGCCCCCTGGGAACAGCTGCCACCTGCCCTCGTGACGTCAGCATTCCTTCCTGGTGGCCCTCTGGTGCTGTCTGCTTTCCTGAGGACGCCTTAGATGGTGGGAGCCGCTGGCCATGGCCCGAGTGGGGCCAGGGTTTTCAACATCATTGTCCCAGTCAGGACAGAAGGGGCTCCAGCAGAGCCCTCTCACACTCAGACCACTGTCCTGGCTCAGGACCTCCTCCCTCAACTGGAGTGCTCCAGGGGCCCTCTGTGGGGGTGCTCAGTGTCCTGCTCCCCTGCTGTTGGCAGCACCTGCTGTGGAAACCATGATTCCTGTGGCATCCATCGGGGGCACGTGGGCTGGCGAGAAGGACTGGTTCCCAGGCCACCTACCTCTGGCCCTCCCTCCAGCTGCCCAGCTGGTTCCCACCGTGTTCCCAGGGAATGCCAGGCCACGGCCACATGGGGCTTGTGGGGATGGTGACAAGGCCCCCTCCCAGGCCAAGGCCACGCCAGAGGACTCCTGTAACCCCAGGAGTGTTTACCAGAACTTCCGATGCTGGCAGTGCTTCA
>NW_007778095.1:2928-3316 GCF_000696425.1 Galeopterus variegatus
CAATCTACTCCATTAACACGAACCACCTTCAGAGAAAATACACCCTCTCCTCTCAGGTTAGCCCCCACTTCCTCCCAAATCTCCTGGGCCCTTCTCTCCCAGGCTATTGTAAGGGGCTCACAGTACCAATCCAGGATTTCTGGATCTGGGCAAGCGTTCTTGATGTCACACGTGATCAGTCAAATCCCTGACCCAGCTTCTGCCTGTCAGTGCTTCTGACTGGCCCTGGGCAGGGACAGGAGCAGGGTCCCCTGAGGGCCATGTCTGGGTCACATAGGCCTTGATTCAGGAAGCCCCCCTGGCTGCTGTCTGCCCTGCAGGTGTAGGTGAGCTAGTGTATCACTGCAACTGTGCTTCTGCCCTGGGAGCAGCTCCCCCTGGGATGGGT
>NW_007778096.1:0-546 GCF_000696425.1 Galeopterus variegatus
AATGGTTAACTCATCCCACAATAAGCACAGATGAAGCAGAGAGGCTTGTGCTGATCCCCTCGGGGAGTTTTAATAATTTCAACACTTGGCAGGGACGTAAACCATGGGCCTGAAGTTATTCGCAGGGAGATGCGTGAGTGTTTCCCGGTTCCCCACGCAAACCTGCAGCCCCCATGGAATCCGAACTTCCAGCGGCTGCTGCTGCTTGCTGGCGACACCCTCAAGCCAGGCGCCTTCGTTCTGACCCCGTGGCCGGTCCTTCCATAGCCCAGTGTCTCCGAGTGTGTCCTGAGGCTTCTCCTTGAAGGTCTGCAGCCGGTTCAGTCCTGGGAATGAGATGGCATTGCTGATATGACCCTCAGACCCCTGCTGCTGCCCACGTCGGAGCTCCTGAAGGAGCGTTTCCTCAGTCTTCTCTGATTTTCTCCTGCAATGTGACCCCCCCTGGTTCTTATCTATGAAACAGGCCCTGGTGGGAATGAGCAGGAAAGAACAGCCCTGGACAAGGAGACCGTCCCACTGAGAATGTCCAAAGAGGCAAATCTG
>NW_007778096.1:2208-3316 GCF_000696425.1 Galeopterus variegatus
CAGAGGAGGGTCATTTTCAAAAAACTCGATGGCTTCTAGAGCCTCCTCAGAGGCCTCTCTGCATCCTGTCATGGTCCTCGTTCATTTCTGAAGGTTCCATCTCATGCTCAGCCCTGCTGGCTTCTCTTCCTCAGTGTTAATTGGTCTAAATCTGCCAGATCCTCATTGTCAGACTTTGCGGGTGCCTCGAATGATGCTCCTGCTGTGTGGCAGGATGAGCAATCTCACCACACCCCATGTGCACCCCACCCCACATCTGCTGTGAGAGGCCTAGGAGGGGCCAGCCTGTCACCCACACCCAGGGAGTAAGGAAGGTCAGCTCTGAGAGCCTTTTTTAAGTACTCGGAATACGATTCATGTTTAAACCTTGAAATCAGCCATGGTAAGAGAATGTACACCACAGAAATCAGCAATTGCTGCAAATTGGGGCTTCATGTTTCTGGTTTTTGTTTGTTCCTAAAGCACCAGTTTATCAGCCTTTAACTGTAGTCACTACTCATGCCCAGCCCTGACTTTTGGGTGTAAGTTATCAAATTTGGGGCCCCCTCCCCCCAGCTCCCATGTCCAAGACCCCAACTTTTCTCCCTTTGCCCACTTTGGAATGTAAGCCCTGAAACCACTGTGCTGAGACCACTTCTATTCATCAGCAACAGTCCACTCACAGCGCCCCCTGCCTTTGTTCTACAACACAGATTCAGGAGTTACACAGATGTTTATTGAGCACTCGTTATGTGCTGGACTGTCCTAGGTGCTGAAATGACCTGATCAGGAGTAATCAGACGCTTCATACTTCAATGATCTCAGACATAAGACTTTAGCCAAAGGCACTTATCGCAGAAAGAAAGGGTGAGACAGTTTGTAATAAAATAGGCTTCTCCCGTGCCAGCCAAGTATGCATGAAAAGAAGAGGACAGTGACCAATCAAATCCAAGCAACACAGCCCAACCCATGTGGCGTCCTCACTGTGCAGAGAAACGGGGTGGGGTGGGGGTTCTCCAGTCACTTGCCTCTCAAGCTCTGTTTGCGGGAATGCACCTTAGTCCCACGTTCCTGGGGAGAACCACATAGCACACCTCAGTCAGCCGGGAGACTGGCCCCACCCTCTCTC
>NW_007778097.1:0-815 GCF_000696425.1 Galeopterus variegatus
CATGTCTCCAAAAACCTAATGGACTATTCCATAAATACTTTCTTTCTTTCTTTCTTTTTTTCCTTCCTTCCTTCCATTCTTCCTTTTCTTTTTTTTTTCTTTCTTTCATTTGTTCATTCTTTCTTTCTTTCTTTGGTTTGTTCTTTCTTTCCATTGTATTGGAGAAGTTTTAAAACATTCCTTCTTAAGAAATTGACAAAGAATAAGCCACAATCTCATGAAACAATACTTATAATACTAGTTTGTTAAGTACCTCATTTGTACAACATAGTAATCCCACCTCACAGACAGTAAGAGTAAGATGTTCAGAGATAAAGAACTTGCTCAGGGTCACCCAGCAACCTTGGGTAAGAGCTGTGATTGAGAGTGAAGCACATAGGGAGACAAAATTCATGCTGCTTCCTCAACACCATGCAGCCCGTCCTGGAAACTAAGAAGACAGGCTTTGTGCACATTTGGTGTTTCAAATGGAGTCCTCGTAAATAGACTATTTAACTCAAGACCAAATTGTTACTTCCCCTAAAATCTTTGGCTTAACTGAATCTCGGGAGGTATTGCACACTGACTTATTTGTCTATTTGTGAGCCATGGTGGGATATTTATGATGTGTGTGTTCCTGAAGCCATGGCTCCAAATGGCCAATGAATGCATGAGTGAAGTCAGCTGGAAGGAAAGCAGAAACAGAGAGCAGTGTGACCTCTCAGCAATGACATAATACCCGTCCACCTGCCTGGTCTGTAAAACATCTTCAGAACAGGTGTCTTACAGAATGGCAAGACTTAGAGAGCTCGGCACTTACCGAGTCCAGACATTAC
>NW_007778097.1:2288-3315 GCF_000696425.1 Galeopterus variegatus
CTCTCTCTCTCTCTCTCTCTCTCTCTCTCTCTCTCATTGTCTCTCTCTTTCTTTCATCTCTTCCCTATCTTTGTTTCTTTTCTGGGACTGTGGAAAATAAGAAAGCAGGGATTCAATAATAAAAATGGTAGTAAGTTCTCATTATAGAAACTTAGAATGATGGAATGGTTTAAAGAAGAAAAATCAATGACACCAGGAAATATACAGCTAAGAGATAAATGCTGTTAATACGTTTCTGTGGAGCCTTCCAGCTCATTTCCACTACGTGTGTGTGGCAGGGTGGGGGGCGGGGCAGAGAAGTCAGGTATAAAAGTATTAAGCCTTTCTAAGAATTTATTCTGCTTCATCCTGCAAAGGTAAATATTATTTACCTTAAAATATTGTTGAAGCGTGTGTACCAAATTATAGTATTTTCCATTGGCCACCGTAAAACCTACAATCTTCATATTAGAGCATGATATTTTATAAGATTTTTTGCATTAGAGACAGGTTGCAATAATAGTATAAAGTATTTCTGTACACCCTTAACCCAGATTCCCAAATGTCAACATCTTACCACGTTTGCTTTATCATTCAATCTTTCTTCTCTATAGATGATAGATAGATAGAAATAGAGATTGAAAAGGAAAAACCTGCTTTCCTTTATACGCTCACGACACTTCTAACACCAAACATGTGGGTTTTCCACACCGAGCAATTCTTCAGTTCTCTGCAGACACCAACTGGGTGACCTACAATTCAATTCAATTCAATTCTACACTATCTACCTGGAGCCAGCGTCAGATCCCACAGGTTAGTCAGTCCCACCAGACTGCTCCCACTTCAGGTGCCAATTGCAAGCCCCAATTTCCACCTGTACTTCTGACTGATTGGCTATAAATCAAGGGTTCCATGACCCCGTCTTCGGGCTCAATAATTTGCTATATTGGCTCACGGAACTTGGGAAAACACATCACTTAATGTTTATAGCTTTGTTATAGAGGATACAAATGAACCTCCAGATGAAGAGGTACGCGGGGCAAGGTGC
>NW_007778098.1:0-1104 GCF_000696425.1 Galeopterus variegatus
GTTTTATTTCATCACTAAGGGAGGCAGCTCAGTGAGTGGGACTGTGCATCTAGAAGCTAAATAAATTCTCACCAAAAACCCAGCCGTGAGTCAGCTGGAACGACCACTAGTGGCTGCAGACCTCCTGGCCACCTGGACAGTCCTGCCGTGGCTCGCATGGCACTCCCAAGGTCAGGGCGTCACCATGCTTCCGTCTACGCTGCAAATGAGGTTCTCTGTCACCCACACTATGGTCCCAGCTCACAGTGAACTTCTGAGAACTTTAAAATCAGAGGTTTCCTCTCCCCAAATGGACCTCTGGCTTTGGTGAAACACCTATCACGATCCCAGCAAGAATTTTTATAGACACAGATAAGCTTATTCTACAATTTATATGGAAAGGCCCTAGAATAGCTAAAACAGTCCTGAGAAGAAGACTGAAGTGGGGGGAACCAGCCCGCCCGACATGAAGGCTCCCCAGGCAGCTACAGTAACCAGCACTGTGGTACTGGCCGATTGGCACGGAGATCGACGGAACGGAACAGAGAACCAGGGACAGACCCACAACAGCACGCGTGGCTGGCATCCGATGGAGGTGAAAAGCAACTCAGCAGGTGAGAGAGACCTTCAACACGTGGTGCTGGGACAACCGGACACCCACGGGCAAGAAAATGAGATTCGACCTAAACCTCGCACAAAAAGGAACTCCAAATGGATCACGAACGTAGGTGTGAAAAACAGGAAACTATAAAGATTTTAGAAAAGAAACAGGCAAAAAATCCTCGGGACCCAGGGCTAGGCACAGAGTTCCTAGTCGTAACGGCAAAGGCACGATCCTTGAAGGGAAATGTCAAGAAATTGGAATTCATCAAAATTAATAACTTTTGCTCTGCAAAATACCCTGTTAGAGTATCACAAATCACATTATCTGACAAAGTCATAATATCTAGAATATATCAGCTCTCAAACCTCAATAGCAAAAAGAATCTTAAGTAATCCAAGTAGAAAATGGGTTACTTTACTGAAGAAGATACACAAACGGCAAATAAGTACATGGGAAGATATTCACATAGCCATGAGAAATGCAGACTTAAACCACACTAGGATGTCAGAATGGCTAAAATA
>NW_007778098.1:2627-3315 GCF_000696425.1 Galeopterus variegatus
GCTGGCTCTTCCGCCGCTGACCATGAGGTCACATTGCCTTACGGGAACCTCCTGATTGCTCTGCCAGGATGGCAGGAAGAGGACGGCTGGGGCTGGAACCTGAGGCCACAGTCAGTGCATGGACTAAAGTAGGTTGGTGACCATCATTCAGGGACAACTTGGAAAACCTTACTTGGCACCTGTACACACACAGGTGTTTCTAAGTGGCTACCATAGGCTTACAACTAATCCACTTAAATAATGGAAACACATACTTAAACATATAATGATGTATGAGTGACACTAATAACTCACTTAAAGAAGATATTAAAAATGCAACTTTCAATGAGGTTTCGCCCCTAATTTTCATAACTTTCCACCTAGAGGAGTTTATATTGACATTTTACCTTATTCTAAAACAAATTTTCTAAGAGTGTTTTACAGCTTTCCCTGTCTTGACTGGCTGGTACGATCTTACAATGACTCTAAAATCCAGATGATCCTGGTGTGGGATGCCGACGGTGGGGAGGCGGTGTGTGCGGAGGGTGTGACAGGGATGTGGGAGTCTCTACACTCTCCATTCGACTTTGCTGTGAACCTAAATCTGCTCAAAAAAAACAGTCTATTACAAATAAAGTAAATGGGAGTCAGCCCGGTGGCGCACTGCTACAGTGCGCTGCTTGAGAGCGCGGCGGCGCTCCCGCCGAGG
>NW_007778099.1:0-341 GCF_000696425.1 Galeopterus variegatus
AAGTGGGAGAAAAGCATGAAGTCAGAGATGAATGAGTTGAGAGGACAGGCTGGTATGTCACATGTGGGACCTGGGAGGCCACTGTAAGGACTTTGGCATTTATTTGGGGGTAAGACAGGGAGTCACTGCAGGGTACTGAGCAGAGGAGTGCGATGATCTGATTTATGTTCAGAAGCATCACTCTGGCTGCTGTTGCTAGAGACTGTATTTTCTTAAAAAAACAAGCATGATATAATCACACTTACATCTTTATGTCAAATTATGTGTATATGTCTTTGTGTGTCTTCATGTGTGTGTCCAGACACAGTCTCTGAGGAGTGGGCCCCCAAATCTCCTGCTGA
>NW_007778099.1:869-3315 GCF_000696425.1 Galeopterus variegatus
TGTCTTCATGTGTGTGTCCAGACACAGTCTCTGAGGAGTGGGCCCCCAAATCTCCTGCTGAATTACAGGAGAAACCAGGGAGTGGTAAAGAAGATCTGATCTTGTTGACACGTCTATGCGTGACAAGTTCAGAGACGAAGCCCTTGGCTTGGGGGTGGAGGGAGGATGTATGTGTGTAAAACACACACACACACAATAACTTTTTTCTGATAATCATTTGTCTTCCTATTATTCATGTAATGATATTCACATGTAATCAATGTTTTTTTTAACTTGTGCTGTTTTCACTTATAAATTCCTTGTAAAAACCTGCTTCTGACAATCTTTATTTCAAACTAGGGAGGAATTATGGCATATGCCAGGCCCAAATATGGCATCTCTCCCTTCCTTGAGACTTTATGAATATCCAGTGTATTCTAAAACAAACCTGCTAGACAACCCACTGAAAACAGCAGCAATTAATTTTATCAGTTGTATATTACTCACATTAAATTACCAACATGAAAATAAGCCAATAAGTTTATCTCTCCCTCTCATTTTCCTCTCCCCCAGGGGCAAGGAATGGAGAGAAAAGCTTGTTTAAAGTGATAGCAAAGCCGTTAATTGCAGTGCTTATCAGCAGACTCTGTTTCATTTATGCTTGTCTAAGAAAAAATTCCACTAGTCCCAAAGCTCCTTTGCTCTGTGTCTATCTGAGTACTTTTACTAGTAGACATGTCAACCAAAGATCAAATAAAGATTAATGAGTTCAGCAAATTGATTAGTCTTCTTTCTCCTTCCATTGTGATGTTGAAGAAGTGAAGTAAGACCTTCTGATCATGAGTGGAAAATAATGTTAAAATTTCACAAATCTGGCTCAGTTTCCCAAATTTCATAAGAAGTCTTAGTAATGTTAGTAAAAGTATTTCATCTGTGTGTATTGTCAGTTCACAAACACATTCATGTACACTGTCTCATTTTATTCTGAACATAACTCTGAGAAGACATTATTATTTCAACCTATTAGATGAGAAAAGCAAAGCCCAGAGAGTTAAAGTAGCTGGTCCAAGGTCACAGAGTCAGCTCAGCAAGTAGCCAAAGTGGGGCTAGAACACAAGAATGAGGACTCCATTTTGGAGGATCCAGCCATTATGCCATACTGCTTCCTGGTTTGGCAACTCAGGGAATTGGTTGCATAGGTCTTATTTATAATGTCCTTTTCCTCAAGAAAGTTGGAATTAAGAGGATTTGGTAAGTGAAGACTTAGCTGGGTAGATGATGCCCAAGAACAGGATTTTTGCTATCAGAGATGTGGCAAAGGTACTAGAATGCCGAATTCCAGGCCAGAGATGTACGTGCAAGACCAGAAAATCAAGACAAATGCCTTTGCCAGCTCATAACTTCTAGCCTGAGAAAGAGTTCCTTAAACTGAGAGGTGTAAGAAAAAAAGAATGAGTAGATAAAATAGCAGTAATTTCTACTGGGAATCCATGAGAAGGGATTCAAATTTTTTACTTATGATATCAGAGGTCTATACATTGATGTACAAAGAGTAGGAATGATTATACTAAATATAGAATATTAATCCAAGGAGGAAAGTACAGCCTTATAAGTATTAGGATTACTTGGGGGGTTGAGGATATCACCTAAAATATAATCAAATGGAAAGCTGAATCATTCAAGAGTCATACCTACTAGAGTGGAAAAGGGAGTCATATGAAATGTTAAGAGGGTGTAATCTTAGTTGGAAATCCATAGAGACTGAAATAAACTCACAGAGAAGAGCATTTGTGTGAAGCAAAATGAGAGAGAAACAGAAATTCTACCTATGAGAGTGTGCGTCTTATCAAAGAGGATACAACAGACATTATTGGAAAATGTACACATCTCAAGATTAAAGAACAGATTAGATAAATAACACATGCCTCTATACCCATGAGAAATCACAGATCTGTCAGAAGAAAAGCAGATGTTGGCAAAATTACAAAAACAAAAATGACCAAGGTTAGACAAACTCCAATTATTCATGATTTCTCCAATGGCACATATATAAAATAATCTTTGAAAGTGAAGAAAGACTGGACACAGGCAATGTTAAAGTTTCCAGAGATAGGAAAAGGAGTAATTCCCAAAACAATAGACCATTGCTATGCAATAAAAATCCTAGCCAAGAGCATATGGCAGGTAGTTTCCCATTTACAATGGAAAGCAGTGATCTTCAGGAGCCACAAGGGGTCCTAAGAGCAACCCATGACTAAGTAACCTCATTTCTCCTTCTGACACAGTGAATGGGCTGACAAAGTAGAGGGATGTATAAGACTTGCCATTAGCAAAATATCATACATTCTTTCATGATATTGAGCAAAATAGACATGCGGGATACATATTAGTATAGAGTTAAATTCATAGCTTGTTAGACTTGCCCAAGGAGTTGTGATTGATATGTTCTGTGTGTGTGTGTGTGTGT
>NW_007778100.1:0-941 GCF_000696425.1 Galeopterus variegatus
CAGGATAAAGGGTAGAAGATCATAATTTATTTAAATAGAAAAGAAATGGAGAGCTTTCTGTCAGCAACACAGACAAATCTGTTTTCTATCTCCTATGCCCCTCTATTAAAATAAATTTGCAGGAAGGGGTTTATCTTTATTGCCATTTCAATATTAGTATTTGATTATCCTTTTGCCCAATGCTCAAACTTTTTTCTGTTCTGAAGAATTTTTTGCCTATACTACTCTTAGAATAGGCTGTGATGTCTAATGATGAAGTCGGTATGAGAGATTCTAAAGTTTCAGAAGCAGACTCATTAGAACAGGTATTCTCAACCTTTCTTCTGCTCTCTACATGCCTCAGGGATGCTACACACACATCAGACGCAGTAAATTTCAAACATGTGAGCGTGCTCTCTTTCTGTTTCCATTGTGAATCTCACCATTAGAAATAAGTGCCTTATTGTGGTCTTCACATGAACATGAGATCTGAGAGCTGTAGAATCCCATCTCTGCTAACTTGACAACAGAAAAAAAATGAAGGATATGTATGGACTGGAATCTTATCTTAGGTGTTAACCACATTACCTGCTGGGAATAACTGGAGGATTGTTGCTGGAATCCCTGCTACAAATATATTTGCATGAAGGATGCAGAAGACCTCTAATAAAAAAGTCATCTTCAGGGACGAGCTCCTTATGAGTTGTTGAGCGGAGAGGCAATTCTGATGATAGCATGGAATGTGTCACTCAGATTTGTACTCTGATCCAGCCTCATGGGCTATCATCTGGTTCTGGAGAGAAAGAAGCTACAACTCCAAAAAGATTAAAATGGCAAGCAGTGTCTTCAGATGAAATAAAAATGAGAAAGTGCTAATAAAACTGGGGCACTGGGACTGGCATTGGGGATTCAGTCTTCAGCAGAGAACCTTGTAATATCACTCAGCTTTGACACCTTGATGG
>NW_007778100.1:2500-3315 GCF_000696425.1 Galeopterus variegatus
TTATTCTGATGCAGGCCTCTGACCTCCCTTTTCTTAGAGGACTTACTTTAGAAAACTTGCAATTGCAGATTCTTTTTCTACCCCTTTAAGACGTAACTCTTCTGCAACCCAGGAATGTCTTTTTCAAGGACTAGGGAGCCATCCCTTTAAAATGTAATCATCAGGGAAGATAGGTCCTCTATCTCCCATTGTCTGTGGGAGGGTAGAAGCCTAACCTTGGTAAGGGACGAATAGCAAACACAGGTGGCCTAATCACATCGACCAAACTCCCCACTAACTGTCCTCAGAACTTTTCCATTAGCTTGTCTCAGCACTTAAAGGATCTCCTGCCTTTTGTCTCTGGAGAGTTGAATTAAGTCTTTCTCCCCCATTCAATAGTTTTGACTCCTGTTGCAGAAGTCTTAAATAAAGACTTCTTTGCCTATTTAACTGGTTCAGTGAAGCTTTTTCTTTTATAAAAGAAGGATCTCAATCCAGAACTTGGAGGTCTAGGTTATATTTTCCATAACTGGCTCTGTCCTTAGCTCCCAATATTTAGTCTGTAGTCATTTAATTGAAATGTTGCTTGAGTTTAGTCCTGTTTCTCTTAAATGTTAAGAGAGCTGCATCTTCAAAATGATTATAAGAAACAGAATCAGAGCCAGCAACACTTCAACAAGGCCAGCACTCAGACCTCTCCTTTGTTTTACCTTTTCTTGTTGTATCTGTCTAGTTATCATCTCCTTCCATTAATTTCTTCAGCAAGTACTTATTGAATACTTGTTTTATGCCATGTGTTTGTATATAGTTATACAAGGCACTTCAAAAAACTTGTG
>NW_007778101.1:0-972 GCF_000696425.1 Galeopterus variegatus
CTATATTGGGTCCAAAATAAAATAAATCTTGGTGGTAAAGAAGATATGGAGGGAGAAGAGGAGTTATAAGTCTTAAACATTTGGAGTGTGAGGTATCTGTGAGACATCCAAATGGAAATATCAAGTTGGTAACTAAATACAGAACTGGACCTCAGAGGAGAGGTCTGGGCCAAAGATAAGAAAATTTAGGCATTGTCATTGTTATTTAAGCAATGAGAGAGAATTAAATTACTCAAGAGGTGAGTAGAGGTAAGAAAAAGGGGACCTAAGATTCAGCTTTATGATCACCCACTGTTAATGAGCAATTATAGAAAGATAAGCTGACAAAAGAGTCCGAGAAGATGTAGCCAGAGACCTAGATAGAAAACAATGAGAACACATTGGGAGAAACCAAAGGAAAAGAGTGTTTTAAAGAACAGAGTGGTCAATAGCACTGAACGCTACAGAAATGTCAAATAAGTCATTTGAGTAGAGCAATAAGGGTAGGAGTTAGATTGAAGTAAGCTGAAGTGTGAGCGGAAAATGATTTTAGAAATGGGGAAAGTGAATATAGCCACCTCTTTAGAGATGTTTAGCAAAGATGACGAGAGAGAAAATTGATAAAGCAAGGTAAATGGTCAAGGGAGAATGATTAGATTATATATAACAGTATAGCATAACATAACATATATAACATGTAACATAGAAACATCCTGAACATATTTACATGTTAACAGAAGGGATCCAATAAAGAGGGGAAGGGTGAGAACAGGGGAGTGAGAGAGAAAACTGAGGTTTCCCAGATTCCATAATATCTCTGAAAAGATAGAAAGGAATGGGATCCAGAGCATATGTGTGGCCATACAAATGGACATACTGGTGTGGTACTGCCATCAGAAAACAGCATCAAGATACTGAGACAGAAGGAGCAATTTCCAAGATAAGGGCATTAAAGGGTACTGGTGAGCTTTATGGAGGGTGTATTTGGTACAC
>NW_007778101.1:2694-3315 GCF_000696425.1 Galeopterus variegatus
TGAAGGCCTGAATAGAACAATAAGGCTGACTCTCCTGAGAGTCAGAGGGAACTCCTCCTGCCTGACTACCTCAAGCTTGAACATCAGTCTTTTCCTGCCTTAGGACTCAAACTAAAACACTGGCTCTTCCTGGGTCCTGAGCCTATTGGCCTCTGGACTGGAACTATATCACTGGGTCTTCCAATTCTCAGGCCTTCAGACTTGGACTGGAACTACACCATCAGCTCTCCTGGGTCTCTAGCTTGCCAACTGTAGATCCTCAGACTTGTCGGACTCTATAATTGTGTGAGCCAATTCCTTATAATAAATCTCTTTATATATGGCTCCTAAGTGATGCCTCACATGACTAGCCTATTTAAAATGGTACCCTTTAATCAACTCTCTCCTCCTCACCCTGCTTCATTTTTCTTCAGACCACTTACCAGTCCTGATATTCTTTTTTTTAAATTTTATCAATACACAATGTAGCTGACTTTCGTGTCCCTTTACAAATTCCTCCCTCCCCACTCACTACTGATATTCTATTTGCATGCTTATTATCTGCCCCATTCAAACATTAGTTTCATGAAAGCATGAACTTTGTTCTGTCCATGAATAAATCACTAGAGCCTAGACCAATAC
>NW_007778102.1:0-860 GCF_000696425.1 Galeopterus variegatus
TATGTGGGATCTGAACCCTCGGCGGGAGCGCAGCCACGCTCCCAAGCAGCGCACTGTAGCAATGCGCCACCCGGCCGGCCCCATGTTTCTCATATTCTAAATCAACAGTGTATATAGCAAAACATCGAACTTGGGAAATAAAAGAACTTCTTCTACCTATTAAAGCATAATGAACATCTTCCTGTAATCCACTAAAGCTTCCCTACAATAAGGAACATAGCTATAATTGCTTTGATTCAATTAGACATTGCTCAGGATTGCCTTGGCTATTTGGGGTCTTTTGTTGTTCCATATGAATGTTAGGATTGTCTTTTCCATTTCTGTGAAGAATATCACTGGTATTTTCATGGGGATTGCACTGAATCTGTAGATCACTTTAGGTAGTACAGACATTTTCACAATGTTGATTCTTCTAATCCAAGAGCATAAAGTATCTTTCCACATTTTTAAGCCTTCTTTATTTCAGTAGTGATTTGTAGTTCTCATTGTAGAGATCTTTCAACTCCTTGATTAAATTGATTCCTGGGTATTTTTTTTTTTTGGTGGCTATTTTAAATGGGTTTACTTTCTTGATTTCTTTTTCTGCTAGTTTGTTATTGGGAAATATAAATGCAACCGACTTGGGAGTGTTGATTTTGTACCCTGCAAAATTACTGAAATTGTTAATTTGTTCTAAGAGTTTTTTGGTACAGTCTTTATGCTTTTCTATATATGGGACGATGCCATCTGCAAATAGAGACAGTTTAGACATTGTCTTTTCCAATCCAGATGTCCTGTATTTCTTTCTCTTGACTGATTGCTCTGGCTAGTACTTCCAATACTATATTAAACAGGAGTGATGATTGATAGTGGGCATCCTT
>NW_007778102.1:1838-3315 GCF_000696425.1 Galeopterus variegatus
TGAGATACTTTCCTTCTACACCTAATTTACTAAGAGCCTTTATCATGAAGAGATGTTGAATTTTCCTGAATGCTTTTTCTGCATCTATTGAGATAATCAAATGATTTTTGACCTTGATTTTGTTGATGTGGTGTATCACATTTATTGACTTGCATAACACTGACTTCAAACTATACTACAAAGCTATAGTAACCAAAACAGCATGGCATTGGCATAAAAATAAACACTTAGACCAAGACCAATGGAACAGAATGGATAACCCAGAAATCAACCTGCAGACTTACAGCCAACTGCTCTTTGATAAAGGCAACACAAACACACATATGGGAAAACACTACCTCTTTATTAAATGGTGCTGGAAAAATAGGACATTCATATGCAGAAGAACAAAACTAGACCTGCCTTTCATGCAGTATATCAAAATCAACTCAAAATGGATTAAAGATTCAAGTATCAGACCTGACACTATAAAACTACTTAAGGAAAACATATGGGAAACACTTGACAAAGTAGGACTGGGCAAAGACTTTATGATTAAGACCCCAAAAGCATAAGCAACAAAAGAAAAAATAAACAAATGGGATTATATCAAACTAAAGACCTTCTGTAATCAACAGAGTGAAATGAAAACCTACAAAATGGGAGAAAATATTTGAAAACTATACATTTGACAAAGGATTAATATCTGGAATATACAAGGAACTCAAATGACTACACAGTAGAAAACCAAATAACCCAATTAAAAAATAGGCAAATGAGCTGAATAAACATTTTTTGAAGGAAAACATACAAATTTCCAACAGGTACTTGAAAAAAATGTTCAACATCACTAATCATCAGGGAAATGCAAATTAAAACCATATTGAGATACCACCTCACCCCAATTAGACTTGCTGTAATCAAAAAGTCTAAGGATAGGGACAGCCCCGTGGCTCACTCAGAAGAGTGCGGCACTGCTAGCACTGAGGCCGCAGGTTTGGATCCTATGTAGGGATGGCTGGTGCACTCACTGACTGAACGTGGCAAAGACAACACCGTGCTGAGGGTTGTGATCCCCTTACCAGTCAGAAAAAATAAAAAAAAAGACTAACGATAACAAATATTGGTGAGGATGCAGAGAGGGGAACCCTCCTACAGTATTGGTGAGACTATAAATTAGTACAGCCACTGTGGAAAGCAGTATGGAGATTTCTCAAACAACTGCCAATAGATCTACCATATGATTCAGCAATCCCACTTCTGGGTATATACCCAAAGGAATAGAAATCATCATGTGAAAGTGATACATGCACTCCCATGTTCATTATAGCTCTATTTACAATAGCCACAATATGGAACCAACCTAAATGTCCATTGACAGACAGCTGGATAAAGAAAATTTGGTATATATACACAATGGAATACTACTCAGCCATTTAAAAAAAATGAAATTCTGCCATTCACAGCAACATGGATGAGCTTGGAGAAAATTATGTTA
>NW_007778103.1:0-1023 GCF_000696425.1 Galeopterus variegatus
TATTTCCTTCTCTTCTCTGATTGCTCTGGCTAGTACTTCCAACACTATGTTGAGTAGGAGTAGTGAGAGTGGGCATCCTTGTCTAGTTCTTGTTCAGAATGATATTACCAGTGGGCTTATCATATATGGCTTTAATTGTGTTGAGATACTTTCCATCTATACCTAACCTGTAGAGAGTCTTTATCATGAACAAGTGTTGAATTTTATCAAATGCTTTTTCAGCATCTATAGAGATGATCATGTGGTCCTTGTATTTGATTTTACAGATATGGTGTATCACATTTATTGATTTGCATATGTTGAACCAACCTTGCATCACTGGGATGAATCCCACTTGAATATGGTGTATAATTTTGTGTATGTGTTGCTGTATTCTGTTAGCTAGTATTCTGTTGAGGATTTATGCATCTTTATTCATCAAGGATATTGGCCTGTAGTTTTCTATTTTTGATGTATCTTTGTCTGGTTTTGGTATCAGGGTGATGTTTGCCTCATAGAATGAGTTTGGGAGAATGGCCTCTGTTTCAATCTTTTGGAAGAGTTTGCAGAGAACTGGTATCAGTTCCTCTTTGAAGGTTTGGCAGAACTTTGCAGTGAATATGTCTGGTCCTGGGCTTTTCTTTGTTGGGAGCCTTCTGATAAAAGCTTCAGTCTCTTTTATTGTTATTGGTCTGTTCAGACTTTCTATATCTTCTTGGCTCAGTTTTGGTAGTTTGTATGTGTCCAGAAATTTATCCATTTCCTCCAGATTTTCAAATTTGTTGGCATATAGTTGTTTATAGCAGTCTCTAATGATTTCTTGTATTTCTGTGGTGTCAGTTGTAATTTCTAATTTTCATTTCTATTTTTTTTTACTTGGGTCTTCTCTCTTTTTTTCTTAGTTAGCCTTGCTAAAGGTTTGTCAAATTTCATTTATCTTTTCAAAAAACCAACTTTTTGTTTCATTGATCTCTTGTATTGTTTTTCAGGTTTCTATTTCATTTAGTTCTGCTCTGATCTTAATTATTTCTTTCCATCTACTAA
>NW_007778103.1:2023-3315 GCF_000696425.1 Galeopterus variegatus
ATGTCATTAAGTAGAATGTTGTTTAATTTCCATGTGTTTGTATAGTTTCCCAAGTTTCATTTATTATTGATTTCTAATTTTAATCCATTGTGACCAGAAAAAATACATGGAATAATTCCAATTTTTTTGAATTTGTTGAGACTTGCTTTGTCACCTAACATGTGGTCTATCCTAGAGAATGTTCCATGTGCTGATGAGAAGAATGAATATTCTGAGGCTGTTGGGTGGAACGTTCTGTAGATATCTGCCAAATCTAACTGGTCTAAAGTGTTGTTTAGATCTTGTGTTTCTCTATTGATTTGTTGCCTAGATGATCTGTCCAATGTTGAGAGTGGGGTGTTCAGGTCCCCTCCTACTATAGTGTTAGTGTCAATCTCATTCTTTAGATCTAATAGTGTTTGCTTTATATATCTGGCTGCTCCAACATTGGGTGAGTATATATTTATGATTGTTATGTCTTCCTGATGGATAGATACTTTTATCATTATATAGTGGCCTTCTTTATCTCTTTTTATGGCTTTTGGTTTAAAGTCTATTTTATCTGATATAAGAATAGCTACTTCAGCTTGTTTTTCATTTCTATTTGCATGATATATCTTTTTCCATCGTTTCACTCTTAGTTTATGTGTGTCTTTACAGGTCAGGTGAGTCTCTTGAAGGCAGCATATTGTTGGGTACATCTTTTTAATCCAGCCATTCAGTCTGTGTCTTTTGAGTGGGGAATTTAATCCTTTTACCTTAGAGTTGTTATTGAAAGGTGTTGATTTACTCCTAGCATTTTAATGATTTTTGTTTAGATGTCTTAAGTACCTTTTGTTGCTTTCTTCCTAATTTTCTGTTTGTCTTCTGTATTTGTTGGTTTCTTGGGGTGGTAGATAAACTGTGTTTTTTCTTTATTGTAAGCATTTTTGTTTTGCTGGTAGGTTTTGTTCTTTCTTGAGTATTCTCATAGCAGTGATGGTTGTTTTTGAGGTATCAAACTCAGTACTTCCTTGAGAATTTCTTGTAGGGTTGGTCATGTGGTAGTGAACTCCCACAGTTTTTGTCTGTCTGAAAACTATACTATTTGACCTTCATTTCAGAAGGATAGCCTTGCTGGGTAAAGTATTCTTGGCTGGCAATTTTTGTCCTTTAGTGTTTTGAATATATCACCCCATTCTTTTCTGGCGTTTAGGGTTTCCGATGAAAAGTCTGACGTTATTCTGATTGGGGCTCCCTTATACGTGACTTGCTGCTTCTCTCGTGCAGCTTTTTTTTTTTTTTTTTTTTTTTTTTTTTTTTTTTTTTTTTTT
>NW_007778104.1:0-3315 GCF_000696425.1 Galeopterus variegatus
AAAAAACATGTATGTGTATACATATATGTATATCTGAAAGAGAGATATTTTCCTTTTTTAGAGATAAATGATTGTACCACACCCAATTTTTTAATCCCAGATTTGGCCACTTAAGAGACTCTGTTAATTTCAATCCATATCACAGTCTGCCTCTTGCAACCTGGGGTATCTGTAGAAATCAAGAGATTGGGAAAACAAAACAAAAACAAAACCTGTTTTGTAGCACTTTCAGATTCAGAAAAAAATAAATAAGCAAAGGAAATGCCAACTGTTCACATCCCAGACCACTCACATTCATTCATACATACACACCACATATATTTGTATACACATACAATCAACCCAAACCAGCCCTCTGAAGTTATAGTGAAAAACAAAGTGTTGGCCGGCAGAACTCTGGGCCTGTTATGAAGCACTTATATCCTTTCTCAGCCAGTATGCTTGAGCTGCTTTAATTATAGACTTGTGTATTTATGAGTCTAGCAAGCACAAGAAAGAAAGGTCACCTGCAACTTTTTCCCTTGGGGCTAAACAAACCCAGGTGTATGGAAACATGACTCTGAATGGATCATGTTGGCATTTAATTTCTAGATTCAGGAAGCTAAGTTTAGAATGTCCTATTGACAACCCGGCATCCAGAAAGACAGTGAAGGTGGAGGGTGGAGGGAAGCAGAATTTTTCAAGTGCTGTGTGTACTATCCTACAGGAAGTAGGGAAGCATCATCTCTTTTAGAATAGGTAATTCACCTCTTTTTACCTATTCCCAGAGATAGTGTAGATAGTGTTAAGATTAGAGACTTGAGTCCATTAGGTCTGAGTTTTCTGCCAGTTTTACAACCTCAAGCAATCATTTAACCTCTACCTTGGTGGATTGTCATGAGCTTAAATGAGATGATGCACATAAGGAGTTTAGCACAGTGGCTGGCACATAGAAAGCACTAAATAGATGATAGCTATTATCTAATCTGGCCAAATTGAATTCGTTCCAAACTCCTTTCAGGGAAGTTAAGAATACCTCCATCTCTTTGAATTATAAGGATCATGGAAATAGGAACATAATGCTGTCTTTTAGGATCTTGTCCCTAATTTAAAAATAAAGCTATCTAGGGATTTACTTTGAGCAAAGCAGCTGCTGAGAGGTGCAGTTCATCATCACTCAGCCAAAGCCACAGTCAGGCCCTGAATAATTGAGCTGACTGTGGGGCCGTTTCCTGTACCTTCTGTCACAGCCTTGCCAGTGGGAGATTGATGTGGGTAAAAGTCTTTACTAGAACGAAAATAAAAAGGCCCCTCTCCCCACCTCAAAACTTAGCAAGCTACGCTAAGAGGTTATCCTGATTTCAGAAAGTATTGCTTAAATGATTGAATCTGGATTTGTTTTGTTAAAAGACCATGTAATATCATACCAGATAACATCATTCATTTCTCAGCTCTGGGAGAAGTCTTTGAGCATTTGATTTCATTTGGCTGGTTTTCACCTCAGCCAGGTGAAATAGCGTGATCTTATCCTAGACATCTGCTAGTAATCTCCTTACGTAAGAACCCACCAGTAGATCCACGTTCTTAATGGCACTTAAAGAATAAAACTCCTTGTTTGTGCCCTGCTAAGGGTCAATGACCACTGACCTGAATGATCAGACAGCCAGAGAGGTCAGCAGATAGAAATGTGCGGTTGAACCTGACCCCTGCTCCGGGTTCTGCTCTGCTTCTCATGCAGCTTTTACCAAAGAGTACTTGCATTTTGAAGACTGCTTCAATGTGGAACAGAAGGTGCTTTTAGGAAGTAATAATATATAATTAAAATCTTGCTGATGAACAGAGATAACTTTTATATTCAGGGAAGTTGCCGAGGCAGCAGATTTTTAGTTATTAGCATATTTGCAAGGTTAATGTACTATATTTAATAAAGTAAATAAAGTGTTTTATAATTTTTTAGGCAAGTTGTAAAAATGAGAAAAGTGAAAAAAATTTCATTCCATTTTGAGTATCCAAAAGACACCAAATTAACCTGTCTCCCTCCTGGGGCTGCTAATCTCCCCCAAAGCAAACTTTCAGATATTGAGTAGTTATGTTGAACTTGAAAGAAATGTTCATTAATTTAAAAGAGTGTTTGATGCGATGGGGAGAAATGGAATAAGTGGATAAGAGAGTATGTAAAAATATAGTGACCTTTGGGAATTGTGCAAAACAAAGAGATGGGTTATGTAGTTTTTGAGAACAAGAAAAAGTAAAGGAAAATATGTTTTAGAAGTATCAGGAAGGAAAAGGGGTAGTAATCACAATACTTTGGGAGCTACCTCTAGAAAAATGATAAAGATGCAATCACTGAGAGATGGGTCCTATTGATACAAAAGTTCTGTGATCCCTGGATTGAAGCATTCTTATTTCAGAAGGCAGCAACAATATTTATTTCAGAAGGAGCAAAGATAAATAATAAACAATCAGCTAAAGTGGTAGAAAGGAGAGGTTGGTTGCAAGTCAGAAGTATGGAAGCAAGTGTCCAGGGATTGCCCAGGGCTACTGAGCATTTTTTAATGTTCTCATTCAGCCCTCACATTAATATTTCATTTGTCCCGGAAGTTTCCCAACCTAGGAAATATCCGAAACCATCTGCAGTAAGTCACTGTGTGCCTTGGGATGCAAGTATTTCCTTCTTCCCAACTGCAAGCCCCAGGCAAGTTTAAGGAAATCATTAGCAGAGGCCCTTGTTCTACTTGGTATTTTGTGGAACTATTGGTCTCTTACTTAGACTTTTTAATAATATATATGTTGGGGATCTCATTCACAGAAAAGTGAAACTACCCTTTATAAGGACAATATTACCACTTATTTTCTATCCTACTACTTTCTAACCTTCTCCTCCCCAGGCCTCTAGAAATGTAAAGGCATACATGAGATGTGTATAATGCTTTGCTGACTGATAGACAGACTTAGATATAATACCTGACCTTGGACAAGTGACTAAAATCTCATAGCTTTAGTTTTTCCATCTGCAGTATTACAATAATATCTATTTCTTTAGATTGTTGTCATGAGAAAAAAATACAAGTACATTCATGCATTTCCTTACTTTAGAAATATTTTTAAATAGGCTCCAATACCTGGAAAGTTTGATTTAAAAGGAATGATTGAAAAAATGAAAGAATGAAGGAATGAATGAAATTAGTGTAAGAGAAGGTAAAAAGACCACCACAAACACCGTAGAGATTTTCCTTAGTTTGATACATCATATACACCAATATTATAGATAACTTGTCCTTTATTCTCTTGATCTGAGCTGTACAGAACAATCAAGATCTGTGAGAAGATGGGAAT
>NW_007778105.1:0-503 GCF_000696425.1 Galeopterus variegatus
TTTTATTACCTTTTGGGTAAGGAGAAAGCAAGAACTCAACCTCATGTCTGTTTAATGTTTCACACCTTCACCTGTTGAAGAACTAACTGGAAACAGGATGTAGTTCTCATGGATGCTGTTGACTCCCTTTCCTAATGGTCAAAACAGTAAATTAAGACCGATTTCTAAGCAAAGAACTACTTTTAGGCTTTCTCCCATGCACTCATCACTCCAGGCATGGTCATTCTGTGGTTGTTTGAATTTTTTCATTCTGTTTTAGAGTCAAAGTGAAAGGGGCATTAAACTAGCTCTGCAAATCCCTCTGTTGCTTTCATTTTAGTTGAACTCCACAGGGCACCTTACAGGTACACGTACAGTGCTCTGCAAAGTGTCCTCGGGTGGGAGAGGGTTTCAGAAGTGAATCATACGCTATTTGGAAAACCTCGAAATCTGCTGGGTTTGTATTGCTGATAGTAAAATCAACCTTCCTTGTTCTATTAGTTTCCCTGAAATTAGACTTTTCC
>NW_007778105.1:2400-3315 GCF_000696425.1 Galeopterus variegatus
TAATCCATTCATGAGGGATCTGCCCCCATGACTCAATCAGTTTCCAGCACTGCCACACTGGAGATCAAATTTCCACGTGAGTTTTGGAGGGGACAACACACCCAAACTCCATCGGATGGCTCTTTCATAGTTACGTGGATATGGATGGTGCTTTTGCTTTAGATATTCTGAAGTGGAGCCCTAGTCTGATTCTGCATCCTAGAACAGGTAGGCTCTGGCAGAAAGCAGCAGCTGTTCCCATCCATCCCTGTCCCCTCCAAGAGCTAGGTCAGGATTGATGACTTTGGTGATTTGCTGCATTGTCATTGGTATGAATTTGGCCATAATAATTCAGAGAAGGCAGCCTTCGAGACACTGCTCCTGGACTTTATGGAAAATCCAATGGATGCTTGATTAGAATTACTTAGCATTTCCTTAGAGCTCAAAATTGCAGTTGACAGCAACTCCCTGAGGCAGCCCATTTATTTACCTTCCTCCAGCCTGTCCCATGTCCTGCTGGTTATGGGATGTGACTGGGCAGGAGAGGGTGTTGCCAGGGGCAGCAAGAAAGGGGCTTCCAAGACCCAGAGAAACAATGGATGTCAATCAGATGCCATGATAGAGACTTCTTCACCATCCACACCTCTCTCCAGCTCTAGGGAGGCTCCAAATGTTGTTAAAGATATTTATGTTCTTCAAATGACCTTCTAAATTTTTGCTTCTGCTGTTGCTGTGATTGCACTTTTAAAATTCCTTGTCCATGTAGCCCACAAGCATTTCACTGCAGCGTAAGCACTTGACTCATAGTCATGGTTCAACGAAGAGTCTCTCTGAGCACCATAACGGGTAGGGCCAATGAAGCCCCTATCCTGCCTTGATGGAACTTGGGCAGCAGAGAAGGGAGGCATGGACTCCACTAGCTAAAACACAGCATGG
>NW_007778106.1:0-980 GCF_000696425.1 Galeopterus variegatus
ATCCATTTTGAGTTGATTTTAGTATATGGTGAGAGGTGTGGGTCTAGTTTCATTCTCCTGCGTATGGATATCCAGTTAGAAACAAACTTTTTGAAGGACTATGCAGATACTTAAAAGTTTATTATTGAACCTTTCCTGAATGGTATTTTTTTTCCTACTAGGCCTACAAAATTACATTCTATGCTGTTATTTCCTTAAATATTTGTGCTTATCCTTTTTCCCTACCTTTATTTCTAAATATTTTAAGGATAAATCTGCATATGGTAAGGAGAGCAGAAAGCCTTTTTAGCAATATCTGAATATACAGTTTGTAAAGTACTTTAACATGCATTCTATTCTTTGTTTCTCACAACTGTCTTCTTAATAGTTATGAAATAAATATCTTTATTCCCGTCTTAGAGATGAGACAATTGAAGCTTAAGAGAGGCTTGCCTTAGTTCAAAAGGAAATGAATGGGAGAGGTCAAGAACCGAGGTCTTTTTATTCCAAGAATGACGTGCTTTCTATACCAAAATTGAGCTTTGGAGGCAACTATAATATAGTAGTTAGGCCAACAGGCTCTTGAGTTAGACTACCTGAGTTCCAATTTTGCTCCACCTGTATGCCCTTGGACCAATTACTTAACTTCTTGGTAACTCCAATTCCTCATCTATAAAATGAGGATACTGATAGTATCTATTTCATAAAATTACTGTGACTGTTAAATGACATAATACATGTGAAATGCCTAACACAGAGACTAGTACATAGTACGCACCCAGTAAATTTAAGCTATCATCATTTTTAGTATTGTAAGTTGTAGTTACTTAATGATATAGACCATCTGTAAAGCCATTTAAAGTAAATAAGCTTTCAACTCATTATTCAATTAATATGTATGAATGCCTCATACGAGCGGGGTATTTGCTAGGCATGGGGAGTACAGGGTTATATAAGATAATAGTCCCTGCACTCAAGGAGCTACTTATTTTTCAGAAAAA
>NW_007778106.1:1918-3315 GCF_000696425.1 Galeopterus variegatus
GTACAGGGTTATATAAGATAATAGTCCCTGCACTCAAGGAGCTACTTATTTTTCAGAAAAAAATTTAAGACATAGATGGATGAGAAAACCAATTTTATTGACTTCAGGCGTCCAGTTTTAGAATTGTTTACTTGATGGATGTGTTGATTTATTTTGCTTAAAAAGAAAGTAAAGTTTAAAAACCTGACATTGGGTTTTTATTGTTACCATTGAAATTATTTTACTTAAAGAATTGTTGTTCATGTATGAAGAGAGTCCCTTTTAGAAATCATCTAATAAAAATAAGACACACAAACAAAATTTATGGTTTGGCAGGTTAATTGAGATCTTTTTTTGCATGGGGACATAGGTTTCCTTGATCTCTTTTTAGAAAAATGCAGAATAGAGAATCTTTGCAATTACAGTAGTTATGTTATTGATTATAATGGTATCTGTAAATGTATTAACTGCTTAGAATGTGCCACACATTATACTAGGTGTCTTATAGATATTATAAATCCTTGCGAACACAATGTGTTAAGTAGTATTATTTCTATTTAACAGATAAAGGAACTGAAGCTTATATAGAATCATACAATTTGTATAACTGGGCATCAAGCCCAGGACTGTCTGTCTCCAATGCCTATGTTGAAATTGGAAAAAAAATTGGGCAATTTGTATCTCAGCTTTAAGCTCGAGTATTGCTTTATTGTGTTCAATTTCTGTTAGAACTGTTGGAGCTGTAGGATACTATAGGGAGGAATGGTAACCATTGGCTTGGATTAGAGTTGTATGTGGTTAATTCCCATAGATAATCATAAATGAGGTAATATGACTCAGTTTTTCTGATGCTCTGTTTGGAAATAGACAAAATATTTTAAACAATAGATTATATGATTTCAAAAAATACGTCAATCTTTATTTAAAAATAACTTTACCAAAGTAATGTAACTATAGATTTCAAAATGTTCATGGAAAGAAACTGAAGTAAAAGGTAATACAAATTCTCCAATGAATATTTTGAAGACCCCCTCATACTAATGTTTACAAATCACTTCTACCTTGCATGAATTTTATATCATCAGCTCAGCAAAATATTTACCTTGGTATGAAAGAGATGCTTCTGAATTAACATTTTCATTAGATTTAGCACATAGCACTGGCTTAGTCCATTTTCGTTGCTTATAACAGAAATACTTGAAACTGGGTAATTTGTAAATAAACAATACTTATTGCTTACAGTTTTGGAGGCTAGGAAGTCCAAAATCTGGAGAACACATCTAGTGAGGGGCTTGTTCTTGTAAGTGACTCTATTCAGCAACTCAGGGTGGCACATGGTGAGGATGGCAGAAGGAGAGAGAGAGGGAGGGAAGAAGGGAGGGAGTGAGAGAGAGGGAGAGACAGAAGGAGGGAGAGAG
>NW_007778107.1:0-1095 GCF_000696425.1 Galeopterus variegatus
CCCTTTCTGGTTGTGTTACCAAGGTGTATATCAGCTTTATGAAATGGTTGGGGTGGGATGGCGGTGGGGTGGCTGGCCAGTTAGCTCAGTCAGTTAGAGTGCGGTGTTTTAACACCAAGGTCAAGGGTTTGGATCCCTTTACCAGCCAGCCACCGAAAATAGTAGAGGGGGAGTGTTTTTTTTTTTTTTTTTTTTTTTCTATTCTTTGAAGAATTTAAGGTTGGAATTAATTGTTCCTTAAATATTTGGTAGACTCACCTGTAAAACCATTTGGGCCTAGCATTTTCTTAAAGGTAAAACTTAAAACTACAATTTCAATGTCTTACAGAGTTATAGATTTAGATTTTCCAGTTCTTCTGGAGTCCATTTGGTATAGAATAAGTAGTCAATAAAGACTACAGGATCACCTTAAACAGATTTTTCAGTTTGTGTTTCCTGGATCATGTGGGCAATTATGAGTCTGCACAAAGACTCACATGTGGTCATGAATTCTTAGATTTTTTTTTCCTTCTCTCTGGAGCAGTGGTTGAGGCAGATAAATTTCTGAACCATATTTTCTCCTTTAGTGGGTAGCTTTTTTTTTTTTTTTAATAGTTGCCCCTTTTATTGAAGTGGTGGATCTTTAGAGATTTTAGCTCTATGGAAGTTCTCGATTCCAACTCTTTGCATAAGCCCAGGTCTTGTCTTGTGCCCCTTGGATTGTGTCCTAGATTTCTAGAGATCAGCAATCGCCCTTAGAATAGCTTCCAGCTTCAAAATCCACTAACCATTTTATAGATTCAAGCTTCCGTATCACTTTGTTTTCCGAAAATTTTATTTTCTTGAGAGCTCAGGATGTTTTTCAATTTTGCATCGAGAATGTTTAGGTGTTTTGAAGCCAACTTGTTTTCAATATATCTAGTATGTGATAATGTCTGAAATGGAAGCATCCAATCCTTCTTTAGACTAGAAGAAAAGATTTAGGAGAAATTTTGAGATTCCTCAGGAAGACGGAGGGATTAAATACTTATAGAATAGGGCTTTCCAGTAATAACGTAATACAGCATTGTCCAGTAGAACTGTCTGTGATGATGAAAATGTCCTACATCTGTGCTA
>NW_007778107.1:3086-3315 GCF_000696425.1 Galeopterus variegatus
TGAAAATGGGAGAAAAATTGAAATGTTTTAAGTGCTCTCCATAACAATTCGAAATACAATGGGCTTATAGATTTGTTTCAGAAACATTCATTCCACAATAACCTGCCAACGTTGCTACCAATGTGGCTGAAATGTCAGGATGCAAACGTGGTGTCCAGCACTCAAGGGCCCAAAGGGGTCATCCAGCCTCCCGCCCCCGGGCGTGCGGCTGGGGGAGGAGGCCCTCCAC
>NW_007778108.1:0-512 GCF_000696425.1 Galeopterus variegatus
AAAAAATATCCAGAATACGAAGGAGGAAATTTACAAAGAGATTAATACCCTAAAAAAAAAAAGTGCAGCAGAACTCTTAGAAATGAAAGATTCACTCAATGAAATAAAAACCACACCCGAGAGTTTGTACAGCAGACTAGAGCAAGCAGACGAAAGAATTTCAGATCTCAAAGATGGTACTTTTGAAATAACCCAGGCAGACAAAAAAAAAAAAAGGAAAAAGAATTTAAAATAATGAAGAAAATCTAAGAGAGACAGCAGACAACCTCAACCACTCTAACATCCGAATTGTGGGTATTGCAGAAGGGGAGCAGAAAGGAAAAGTTATTGAAAACCTATTCAAGGAAATAAAACAGAAAACTTCCCAGTATATGGAGAGATACAGACCTTCAGATCCATGAAGCTCAAAGTTCCCCAGAGTCTATCCAAAAAGATGCTCTCCAAGACATATTATTGTCAGATTTGCAAAGCTCAAAGACAAAGAGAGAATTCTAAAAGCAGCAAGAGAAAAG
>NW_007778108.1:2597-3315 GCF_000696425.1 Galeopterus variegatus
GTAGAAACTAAACAATAGGCTCCTGAGTGACCTATGGGTCCAAGAAGAAATTGAACAGGAAATCAAAAAATTTCTTGAAACTAATGAAAATAAATCCATTATACCAAAACCAGTGGGATACTGGAAAAACAGTACTAAGAGGCAAATTTATTGTAATAAATGCTTATATCAAAAGAATGGAAAGACTTCAAAAAAATGAACTAACACTATGCCTCAAAGAACTTGAAAAACAACAATCCAATCCTAAAAGTAGTAGATGAAAAGAAATAATCAAGATCAGAACAAAACTAAATGAAATAGAGACCCAAAAAATGATAGAAAATATCAATGAAACAAAAAGTTGTTTTGTTAAGAAGCTAAATAAAATAGACAAATGATTAGATAGGTTAACAAAAAAGAGGATAAAAGACCCAAATAACAAAAATCAGAAATGAAAAGGGAGAGATTACAACCAATGCCACAGAAAGAGATGATTATAATTAACTATAAGACAACAAATGTGAAAACTTGGAGGATATGAACAAGTTTCTGGACACATTCAAATTACCCAGACTGAAACAAGAAGAGACAGAAACTGAACAGACAAATAACAAGCAAATAGATTGAAGTGGTAATCAGCAATCTTCAAACAAAGAAAAAGCCAGGTCCAGATGGCTATACAGCTGAATTCTATGAAACCTTTAAAGAGGAATTAATACCAATTCTCCTCAAACTATTC
>NW_007778109.1:0-853 GCF_000696425.1 Galeopterus variegatus
TGGGAAATAGAGACTCTTGTTAGAATTGTAACAGTTCCTCTTTGTTTTATTGGTTCATATATAAGTTAATAAGGAAGGAGAAAACTACCCAAGTGTTTATTCTGAATTGTGGAGTATCATCAGTGTGACAGAGGAACAAAACTGATGTGAGGCAACGCTGTGAAGGAAGAGAGGCTGGCCTTGCTGCCCCTTCTCTATTTTCTGTCATCCTTCTCTTCTCTCCCACATAGTTCTTCCCAAATCCCAGAATAAACACCCACATCCAGTCCCATGTTAAAGATCATATTAGGAAAAATCTTAAAGTAAGAATACTTGGATATTTGAATCTTTTTTTTTTTTTGGCTACTTATTCTCTGTGAATGAGAAGATTAAGGTTTCTTAAGTTCTCTGTGCCTTTTCTTTCTCATCTGGAATGACAGTAACATTTGTACCTGCTTCAGAAGGTCATTGGGAGCCCTAAATAATATAAAAAATTTTACATAGTGTCTAGCACATACATAGTGCACCAAAATATTAGCTGCTATTCTTAATACAGTATACTCCAAACTGGTCATTGTAATGTATCAAACAGGAGGAAATCACAGGTGGAAAAGTTGCAGCCAGGCTGTCAAAGGATGAAATATGAGCCCCATGCACACAAAGGCACAAGTCAGGTGAGGGAAGGATCACCTAGGAATTTAAATAAGGCCAGCAAAAGGAGGGGTCCATTTGAAGCTTTGATTAGTGGAAGTCTGGAAAGAGAGAGCTTTTGACTATTTTTATTCAGTAATATCTCTAGTGAGTGAAGACAAATCTGAAGTTAGGGATGAACTTGAATGAAGTTGAAGGAAAGGGCTTTGTTCTTGTATGGCCA
>NW_007778109.1:1795-3315 GCF_000696425.1 Galeopterus variegatus
GAATGAATGAATGAATGAATACATGAATTGCTCTATATTGCTTAAATCATGTTTAAGTGCTTTAACTCCTTAACAAGCCCAAAATGTAGGTTATATTTTTATCTGTTTTACCATTGAGAAAACTGAGACTTGGAGGGATTGAAGGACTTGCCCAAGAGTCTCAGAGTCATAACCTTAACCCTACATTCACACTAGTTTTAGAGGAATTAATCAGACACGTTAGGCACTGAATGCCTTGAAGAAGACTGTTGAATGACATCACTCCCCGTTATGTTCTGCCTTTTCCTATCAAGAGATTAAAAACCTTACCTGTTACCTAGGGAAGCTGAACTATGTAAGATACCACTTAGTTTTCATGTCAAACACCCAACCTCTTCCCCCATTTCACATCACACCTTTCAAATGATAATGTTTCTGTCCCTTTAAAGATAGTCCCCTGAATATCTGGGCAGTAGTACCTTTTCAGCTGTTCGGCTGATTTCTGCAGCAATATCACAGCCCGAATTCCCCAGGCCAATCACCAGGACCCGCTTTCCCTTGAATACCTCTGGTTCCTTATAATCCCTGCTGTGGAAGCATTTGCCTTTGAAACGTTTTAGTCCTGAGACAAATGTGGGAAACATATGAAGCAGTTTGATTTTCATTAAGAAAAGCATCTTTAACAGAAGTGACCTTGTGGATGGATGCAATCACAAGAATACTCCAAATACATTAGATATAACAGAAGTATATTTTAATTTAATCTGCTTGTACTTTTAGGGAAAAAAAAAAAAAAGACCCTATCAAGTTATTCATCTTGTGAGATGTGTAGATGGCAGCTAAAATTTTGGCCTTACCTGGAAAGGACTCTTTTGGTAGATTGGGGTACACATGATGTCCAGAACAAATCATTACAGCATCAAAGACGGATGATTCTTTTTTACCATCCTTTTCAGTGATAACATCCCATTGGCCAGTGATTGAGAAATCAGGACGTTTATTTACACTGAATACAAATGTCTAAGAAAAGTACAGAAGAAAGCCTTCTTTTCTATGTGAACTGGTAAATTTGACAAAAACAGTATTAAAAAATTCCTTAGTAGATAGTGGATTAGAAACAATACTTAATTCATTATTAAGGTACATATTACAAATTCAACATCCCCTCAGAATAAATCAAAACACTAAATGACATATACATACATACACATGCACATTAGTTTGTGTGTGTGTGTATATACTTATATAGTAAATACTCATATATAAATAATGATAAATACATATATATATATATCCCTGCATGATTTCTTGTGCATGAACACCATTTTCTACAGTACAAGAGTGACACCCCTTGGAGATTTGACAGTGAATTCAGTCACAGTTTACAAGAGTGTACATCACATATGTTAAGTAATCTGATGGCCAATATGTTTTGTCATAACAACCACCTCCTAATTTATCTCTCAAGCCATTTCATTTAAAAATATTATTATTGTCTTAGAAGATATCTTCTGTATTCAGGACACAAGTTCTTCTCAAAC
>NW_007778110.1:0-3314 GCF_000696425.1 Galeopterus variegatus
TTCTCCCTCAACCAACAATCTCAGTTAGTTTCACTGTTGATTTCTATCAAATACTTAAAAAGAAATAATACCAGTTCTTCAAAATCTCTTCCAGTAAATAGAAACAGAGGAAATAGTTCCTAACTTCCTCTATCAAACCAGCATTTGCCTGAATACCAAAACACATGCAGACATCCTTAATGAAAGAAAACTACACACCAATATCTTTCATGAACATGGATACACAGACATCAGCAAAATAATAGCAAATAAAGTATAACGATGAGTTAAATTAATTATAAACCACATGTAAATAGGATTTATTTGAGGTATGCAAGGCTGACTCAACATTCGAAAATCAATGTAATCCACCACAACAACAGACTATTAAAGAAAAATCATACAATCATATCAACTGACTGAGAAAAAGCATTGTACAAAATATAAGTCATTCACAATAAAAAACTCTCTGTAAACTAGAGAAGCAACTTTCCTCAACTCGAGTGAAGAATGTCTGCAAAAACCTAAAGCTAATATCATATTTTACAGTAAGAAACTATATGTTTTTCCCCTAAGATTAAGGACAAGTCAAACATGTCTTCTCTTATTATTTCTATATAACATTATAGTGAAGTCCTATGTAGTGCATTAAGACAAGAAAAAGGAATAAAATGTAAACAGATTAAAAAGAAAATACATTTCTTTATCCACAGATGATGTGATCTTCTATGTGGAGAATTCCAAAGAAGATACAAATGAACTCTTGGAACTATCACGTGAGTATACCAAGGTTTCAGTACACAATATTTGTATATTAAAGAAAGTCAACTGTTTTCTGATATACTAGCAAGCAACAATTTGAAGTTAAAAAAATATGATACATTTAAAATTGCACCTAAAATTGAAATATGTATAAATCTAACAGAATAAATACTGGATTTGCATGCAGAAAAAAACAAAGCACTAATGAACAAAATCAAAAAAGGCATAATTAAATGGAGATATATTGTGTGATCATGGCTTAGAAGACTCAATATTGTTAAGATGTCAATTCTTCCCAACCTGATCTATCAATTTAATACAAGCCCACAAAAATCTTGGCAAGGTATTCTGTAGATATTAACAAATGCATAAAGGCTATTCAATGGAGAAACACTGGTCTTATATCACATGAACAATTGGATATCCATAAACAAACAAACAAACAAACAAGGCAATCTAGATAAAGACATTATGGACAATATGAAAATCACCTTAAAACGAGTAAGAGACCTAGATGTAAAATGAAAAACTATAAAACTTCTAGAAGGGATCGTATGAGAACATCTTTGTGTTCTTGGGGTTGGATATATGTTTTCAGATACAACATAAAAAATATAATCCATGAAAGAAATAATTAACAATTTAAACTTTACAATTGGTAATTAAATTTTAAAATTATTTTTTAAATTCAACTTATTAAAACAAAAACTTCTGCTTCATAAAGCAAACTGTCAAGAGAGTGGAATGAGCCATTGAGTGGGAAAGCATATTTGCATAACATACATATGTTAAAGGACTTGTATTCAAAACATGGAAAGAACACTTATAAGTCAAAAGCAAAAAAAAAAAAAAAAAGACTTTCTCCAAGATGACCAACTAGAGAGGTCTGGCTCTATTTCCCTTCCCATAAAAAGAGACCAAAACAACAGATGAGCAAATTATTTTGACTGGAACCTGAGGCAACACAGTTCAGATTACCAGGAGAGTGAGAAGATTCTTGTAAAGTATGGAAGAAGGGAACAGCACCATAGAGAGCAGAATAGGGCATCTAGCCTCAGCCCTACCACAGGGACCACCCCGGAACCAGGTGGAGAGAAGGTAAGCTGAAAAGACCCCCAAAGACCCCAGCTGTTCCCACTGCCACCACAAACACCAGAAATCCCCAGTCTTTTTGAGAACCATGTCTGAACTCACTCAGCACTCACTCCCTCCCAGGTGGGCAGACAGACCTGCTGACCTGAAAAGCTACTGGAGTGTAACAGTTCCCCTTGTTTGCTGCCTGTCTTGGATGGCCTGTGGGAATAGAACCCACAAGTGCCTGCAGGGCCCACAGATAACCAGGCAGAATCCCTACATCCCATTGGGACCCTCCACATGCTTGTAGGGGTGCCAATATGGCCACTATCCCAGCTACTTGGAGTCTAGACCCCTGTACCAGACCCAACGAGTCTGATTCCCTTTGTCTGGAGGCTCTACCTACATTATACAGAATTCTCTAAGGCACTGGTGGGACCAAGGCACAGGCTTCCTAGAGCCTAAAACAGACAGAAAGGCCAAGGTCTCAGCATCTAAACTTACTCAGTACCCCTCCCCTCCCAGGAGAGTAAACATACTTGCTGAACAGAAAATCCTCTGGAGTGCAACAGTTAAATGCATTTGTGGTCCACCTTGCAAGGTCCATGGGCCCTGACTCTATGGGTGCCTGCACAATCAACAGATAACTCTGTCTCCCACTGGGACCTTCCACAAACTTGCAAGGGCATCTCCACAAAATTGCAAGGGCACCAGCAGGGCCACAATCACAGCTATTTGGAACCTAAAATGGCTAAATTTGCGGACAGATACAAACTACCAAAACTGAACCAAGAAGAAATAACAAAACCTGAACTGACCAATAACAAGCAATGAGATTGATACAGTAATCAGCACTCTCCCAAAAAAGAAAATCCCAGGAACAGATGATTTCACTGCTGAATTCTATCAAACACTTAAACAGAATTAAAACCAATCCTTTTCAAAGTTTTCCAAAGAAATTGAAACAGACCAGTCTCCCCAATTCATTCTATGAGGCCAGGAACAGCCTGATACCAAAACCAGACAAAAATACAACAAAAACAGATAGCTACAGGCCAATAGACTTGATCAACATAGATGCAAAAACCCTCAAGAAGATATTAGCAAGAGAATACAACAGCACATCAAAAAGATCGTACACCATGATCAAGTGGGATTCATCCCATGGATGCAACCCAATAAATGTGATACACCACATCAACAAAAGCAAGGAGAGAAACCATACGACTACCTCAATAGATTCAGAAAAAGCATCTGACAAAATTCAACATTCCTTCATGATAAAGACTTTCAGCAAATTAGGTATGGAAGGAAAGTATCTCAACAAGATAAAAGCCATATAAATAAAACCCACCACTAACATCTTAGCTTTTCCTGCAAGAACAGGAAAAAGACAAGGATGCCACTCCCACCACTCCTTTTCAACATAGTATGGAAAGTATTAACTGGAACAATCAGGGAAGAGAAAGAAATAAAGAGCATCCAAATTGACAAAAATG
>NW_007778111.1:0-1744 GCF_000696425.1 Galeopterus variegatus
AGAGGATCAATTCGTAGTGCTTGACTGGTGGTAGAGGAGCAAGGAGAAAAGGGAAAAAAAAGGTAAAGAGGAGGAAAAAAATGAAAACTATAAGAGAAAATAAAAGACAAGGACAAGAATAGTGTCCAGAGTAAACCCTCCTCTCCAGACATGCAAAAGAGAGGTCACAGAGTTGGTAATGCCCTTCTGGCAGAAATGGAGGAAGGCTCATTATTTTTGCACTTTCTAACGTTGCTCCCAGTTTCCCTGTGCTGTTCTGTAGCAGCACCAGACTTGCTTAGATGGCAAACATGTCAGAAGGTTTTTACATCTTTTGAAAAGATTGCCCCAGGGAGTCTCCTTCACACAACAGGATTAATAGTGCCCTGATTGTGCTTCCTCAGTGGGAATGCAGCTCCAGTACCACCAGACTTGTTCATGTCCCAACCTTCCGTTAACCTTTTCATTTCCTACAAGGAGAAATGGTCAATGGACTAAGGTGGGCATCTCAAGGTCAGACAGACAGTGAGATGGTAGAGCTCTTCAGCTCCTCTATATTCTGTTTGCAGCATTGCTGAGTCAGCTTTCTTAACTGTGTTTTAAGATAATTAACTGAAAAATTTTATTGTGGAGCCAGTAATAACAGACCTCTCTGTTCAACACAAACATAATGACCAGCAAAGAACTTTACATAACCTGGTCTCAAACGATATTCACAAAAATCCATGTGAAATGTGTTATTATCTTTGTTTTGTAAATAAAGGAGTCAAGGCTTAGAAACTAATGCAATTTGTACAGAGAGAGAGTAAATAAAGGAAATAAATAGACTTGACTTAAGGAGCAGGTTGACACTGCAAATAACTGGGGAGCAATGTAGCTGAAGACCTGTGTGGGATGGCAAAAACACACCTCAGAGTTGTCACAAAGCTAATAATAATGTAATGTGGTTTTGAATATAGATCAACCTGACTCCAAAGTCCATACTCTTTTCACCACCCAGAACTGCTTTGAACTACTGTAACAACTGTCATGCAAAAGGAAGGGAGTTGAACTTGATGAACACTTCTGAGTCCACAATTTCCTTACTGCCCTAATAAATCATGTTTCTAGGAATCCAAAATCTTGGGAATCTTCTCAAACATTCATTCATTGAGAGATACTAAGGCACTTGACTCACAAAGAAGAAAGAGTTAGTAGGTTAATAAGTATGCAAGTTAAGAAGTGAGAAAGGACATATTTCTCTTAACATTTCTAATTCTTAAGAATTGTCGCTCTCTTATGGCTTCTATTTATAATGCCCCTACCTTTATTTCCCCATGTACAGGAGCTGGAAGTAGGAACATAATATATATTCGATTCTTGATATATCTTGTTGGTAAATTATCTAGTCTTAAATGTGTTTTGAATTCATTGATTTCTTCTTCATCAGATGGAGATGAGCTACATAGTTCACAGTAAGAATAATTAGCTCTATGTTAAACATATCTTGGATTAATAGACTGGATATGGGCAATATTTATATTAATAGAAAATGGTTTAAATTTCACTTTCCTCTCTTCAAAATTCATAGTCTGTTTCAATTCATTTTGTATTGTACACTACTTATATTAGTTCACCAAGTGTCACAGAGCTAATTTAATGTGATTTTATAGTATTTTTCTAGAAGTAAATTGCATTTTTGAAATAAGAAAGATCACCTCAAGATAGGAGGTATTTTGTTAAAAATGCAGAACATCTAAATGCATGTAGAAACATTTGTAATTTT
>NW_007778111.1:2753-3314 GCF_000696425.1 Galeopterus variegatus
TACTGAAGCTCAGCTTACTGATTTATAAATCAGGGGCTTGTTTATTTAAGAATCTTGATTTCCTTAAAAATCCTTTGATAATCTGGCAATTTACTGAAGACATGTTAGACTAATTGCACCTTTTACTCCAGTTTTTATATCTACTCACTTTTGGTGAAAGTAATTTTAAAATGTGATTAATGTAGATCCTTGAATTTTATTTTTTTTACATAGTTTTTAATATTAGGTGGTAACTTCCAGACCACACCTTACATAACATATGTAATCATGGGAAATACCCATCTATCCATCAATCCGTTCATTCAATAGATATCCAGTGACTGTATATTATGTGTATATAGCAAATGAGGCAGACACAACCCCTGTGGCTAATTGTTTGTATTCTAGTGGTGGAGATAATTAAATTAAGGATTGCTATCTTAGTAGGTAAGGGTTATGGTGCGTAATTACAGGTCATGACAGGAACACATTGGAGAGGAACCTATATCCCATGCTCTCCTCCATATCCCATGATTTTCTTAAAGGGTGAGGATAATTTCTAACAATTGCACCACTTGAAAA
>NW_007778112.1:0-364 GCF_000696425.1 Galeopterus variegatus
CTTTGACCTTGAATTACTGCACAAATCAATTTACTATGACTGCCAGGTCTGGCAATCAGAAACCTGTCAAAGTTCTGTACCATGGGCTTCCATATTGACCTTGATTAAAAGCAATCTAAGAACCTGACTCTAAATAAGCAAGTTCTAGGGCTCTGGGGAAAAAAGTTGCTCATTATGTTAGGACTCATTGTTTAGGAACATGCCAATACAAATAATGATGATGAAGATGATGATGATGATGATGATGATGATGATGATGATAATTCCAACAATAACGTTAATGTTACTTTAGGTATAGTAACTCCCTGAAACCTGGCTGAAAACTGCTTTTCCAATTGTATTTGAATAGAAGAAAAAAAAAAAA
>NW_007778112.1:2402-3314 GCF_000696425.1 Galeopterus variegatus
CTTGTCTAAAATTTAGTCAAGGTGAGCAGAAGGTCAAGGCTGTCTTGGTCAGACTCTAGAAGCACCAAGATTCACCATTTATTATTCTGTTAACTTCACAGAGCCTTTTCATTGTTTCTCATTGCTCACATGAACACATCAAACAATAAAGCATCTACTGAGCATTTTAAAATGCTCATACCAGTGCCAAAGGAGCATGCTGCAGTTTCTCTTCTTAAAGTGTCGCAATCTAATCGGTAAAACAAGTTTTACAAAAAGGTATTTGAACTTTGAGAACTTAGGATTAAAGCCTCGGCTCTTTGTTTTATGAGTAAAGTTGCCTTGGATAATCTACTAAACCAGTTTAGTTTTCTCATCCATGAAAGAGGTGGTGTTTATACATGTAAAGTAAGATAAATTGGATAAAAAAGAGGTACTCCTAAAATCCTATCTTTTGGGAACTGTGGTGGACAGGTTCTATAGAGCCACCACACTCCCCATCCCCCATGATCCCCACCATGATAGCACTCATGCTTTTGTGCCATCTCTTCCTCTACCCCTTGGGTAGGATGGGTGACTTGCTTCTAACCAGTATGGCAGAGATGATCAGGGTGATTGTGAGACTCTTTTTGCTGGCTTCATGAAATAAGTAGAAATATGCCAGGGAATTTTGGCCTCTAGGTGTTGAGGGCAGCCTTCAGTGATGCATCTGGATTCCCGTGCATCTCCTAACTAGATGTGAGACTGGATATATGTGACTAGCTTGCTGAGCCCCAATTTACCCCTCCTCAAACACCCCATGTCCCACTTCACCCCTATCTCTAGTATTCTGAAAGTTCAAGGAATTGTTTAGGTCTTTTCTTTCTTTCTTCTTTTTTTTTTCTTTCTTGCTTAATGTGCTCTTATAAGTGAGAACACGGGGTATTTCTCTTT
>NW_007778113.1:0-438 GCF_000696425.1 Galeopterus variegatus
AGGACACTGTTTGTTGGCTGGCTAACCACATATTCATTCTCAACTCCCTTCTCCCTTACCTGCCTCCAAAACAAAGTTAGAAAAGTCTATTCATTCACATGGCAGCCAAGGGTAGCCACGAGGACCATTAGCCATTCTGGCTAATGAGATGTATGGGGAACTCAGACAGGAAACTTCCTGGGAAAGTATTTAGTTTCCTAGTAAAAGTGACAGTCCCAAATCGTATTGTTCCTTCTCCTTTTATCTTTTTTCTTCCTGTCTTGAGTGAGAACATGGGGCTTTTGCAGCCATATTGCAACTCTGAGATAATGAGTTTGAGGGCAAAAAATTCAGCAAGCTAAGGCCGCAAGAATGGAATAATAAAGAGGCTAGAACTCACTGACCGTTTTCAACAACTGAACTAGTATTTGCAACCAATTATTTTCATGTTTTTTGTAG
>NW_007778113.1:2319-3314 GCF_000696425.1 Galeopterus variegatus
ATAGAATAAAGTACAGGTTACAGCTCTTGCCCTGGAATTGCTTGCAGTCTGAAGCAGAGAAGACTAACATTGACATAAATGTTTCTGAATGTAAAGCAATTCTGAGTTCATTACACAGTTAGTGACTATTGTTCATTAGCACAATCAAATTGTATGTGATCTTTTTCTTAACTATCTTTCTTTATATTGGACATTTTAAAATTCATGAGACATGGCAAAAAATACAATAAAAAATTTTCAGCTTTAAAGAATTTTAGTTAGTATACTATGTGTAAGCGTGAATTGAGAACCATGCAGAGAAAGAGATTTAAATAGAACAATTGCCTTTCATTTAGAATGTTATTTTAGAAAAAAATCAAAATGTAAACTTAATTTCTGTTCAAGGTTGGAATTCTAATTGAAGTAGGCTATTGCCTTGCCGTATGGTGTAATTTGCATAGTGATATTTTTTCTCTTTCTGATGATTGAAATATTCAACCATTAGTGATTGGTTCTTTACGTGTAAGCATTGTGGTTTTTTCTTTAGGGCTTTTAAAATGCAAATGAACACGGAAGAGTGCAACCTAACTGTCCTTTATAATTTAGCATGGTTGCAAATTTCAGATGGATTTCCTTCTCAGCAGAGCAACATAAATGTTTTTAAGTGTTTGGAGTGAAGTACACCAAGACAGACATTAAAGGTGGGGGGGTGGGCAAATTTTCAGAAGAGTCAAGTGGAGACGTGCTGAGAACCAGCATCTCTTACTACACAGTTTATGGCTATAGTACCCCTGTTTGGTTATTCTGTACTTGTGTAGGTACTAACTGCTGTCATAACCACACAATCTCATGAGCTTAACAGTGAGAGAGCACATTCCAAAAGGATGTTCGGCTTGTGGTGGCTCCTTAAACCCTGGCCCCTTGGAGTCCTCCTTGTTCCTTTGCTTCGAATCTGCAAATGACAAGGCAAGAGAGAGCATAAGCAGGTATTTACACAAAAATTCCAGGAGACTTTT
>NW_007778113.1:8491-9118 GCF_000696425.1 Galeopterus variegatus
CAAAATGTGCTGAGTTTATTGCAGCCACACTACTCCATGCGGTTGCTGTGTGTAGTTCAAGTCTTCACCCCCATCCAGGTTGGACACACCAAGTGCTAAGTTCACTGCCTTGTCAGTTCATTGTTTTCCTTTCAGTCTCGCATCCATTGATCAAAAGTGATCCAGCATCCCCAGAGAGTTACAAATATGTTCTGTATTTGGCCATTACATTGATTTTTCTTATTTAGCATATACTCAAAAACCATTTTTTATCGACCACAGTTCCCTCCTCAATAAACACGCTCTGATTATTTTGAAACTTTTCTTTTTCTTGCTGTAGTTTATGTATATTTTTATTAGCCACTTCAGGGTTTTACTAATAATGAGAAGGCTTTTTAGATTTTTAAGGGCTTTTTAGTATTTATTTTCTTTTTTTGTCTTGGAAAAGTATATTGATTAACACACTGATTAGTGTGTCTCCTTTTTGACCCCTGTGAAATTCTTCTTGAGGATTTTTCCTGGTATCTTAATTTTAGTAGAATAGACACACTGCCGTGTGGTATCCAACATCCAAAAAAAAAAATGGAAAAAAAAATTTGCATTAAAGATTTATTTTGAAAAACTGTTTAAAACAATCTGATCCATAGA
>NW_007778114.1:0-923 GCF_000696425.1 Galeopterus variegatus
TGTAATGAGAGGTGAAAATCCAGAGGAACCAGTCATAGGGAGATCCCCGCGCTTTTATGAGCTTTATCTCCTGGAGCTCTATTGGGTTCTCGTAGTAAACACTGGAGAAATATCTGCTCATGCTTCTGGGAGAGGGATAGGAAAAGAAACCATTTTGAAATACACCAGAGCACTCTGTTCTTCTGAACAAGATCTGCCCTCAGAAGAAACTAGTTAACCTGAGTCTAACCTGCTGGGGTTTTATCAGAGGCTAACTGACCTGGGGGAAGGGAAATGCCCAACTGCAGCTGGCTCCAGCCATCCTGCCCCACCTAAGGGGAGGGTGTGTGGGGGAACTAGGGTGAGAGACACTTGTTAAAATCACAGGTCAGAGGCATAGACTTATTAAAAGACCAACACCCGTTTATAGGACCACAGATGCAACCCTCCCCCACATCTCACCACCACATGACAAAAGGCCTGTTGATGGCAGTCCCCTTTGACCTGGTACATCATGTCCAACCATACACAAAAAGTTACAAGGCATACTAAAGGGCAAAATCACAGTCGGAAGAGACAGCGCAAGCATCAGAGCCAGGCTCAGACATGACAGGGGATGAGAATTATCAGATCAGAAATTTAAAATAAATATGATCAATGTGCTCAACATTTTAATGAATAAAGTAGACAGCATACGAGAACAGATAAGCAATGTAAACAGAGAGATGCAAATTTTAAGAGAGAACCGAAAAGGAATGCTAGAGATCCAAAACACTAACAGAAATTAAGAATGGCTGTGATGAGTTTATTAGTATTCGAGACAGGGTTGAGGAAATAATCTCTGAGCTTCAGGATATCTCAGTAGAAACCTCCAAACTGGAAAATAACAAGAAAAAAGACTAAAAAAAAAAAAAAAAAAAAAAAAAAAAACAAAAAAAAAAAAA
>NW_007778114.1:2785-3314 GCF_000696425.1 Galeopterus variegatus
CCAGAAACTCTGATCTGTACAGAGAGGGGACCCGGGACGGTGACACAGGCCAGAAACTCTGATCTGTACAGAGAGGGGAGCCGGGATGGTGACACAGGCCAGAAACTCTGATCTGTACAGAGAGGGGAGCCGGGACGGTGACACAGGCCAGAAACTCTGATCTGTACAGAGAGGGGACCCGGGACGGTGACACAGGCCAGAAACTCTGTCTGTACAGTGGGGAGCACCTCGGTGGAGGGGGAAGGGAAGGTACCAGAAAACTGACCTAGTGGATGGCAGTCAGTTATAAACAGCAAGGGCAACTATGTGTCTCATTGCGTACGCTTGTGTGTGCATGCTCACATGTGAGTGTGTATGCACGTGCACACGTGCTGCTGTGTGCTGTAGGTTGAATGATTGACAGCAGTGACACGAGGAACAGGGAGGAGTTAGGATGACCTTGTTCATATAAGGCCTTCGTTCCGCCTGTGCTTTGCTGCAGTGTTATCTGTTTAGCAGTTTGTTTTGTTTTCAGGCTTTTACTTTATTT